>NC_088360.1:100036263-100111263 GCF_034508935.2 Berghia stephanieae
ATTGTTGTAATGGACAATATTTTGCGTTGGTTCGAGAGTATTTCCATTACAACAATGATCCCATAACACTGTGGCTTATCAGACCTGCTAATACGTACACTTTGGTCGGGGTTAAAAGGTTGTCGAAAATAATGAATGAAAATAAAAATGATTTGATAATGAAATTTTATTTTTACCAGTGTAAGGACCTTTGTAAAAAAATTTTTCGTTCATTTAGTTATTAATAAATTAAATAATTTATTTATTTATCCATTTATGTATTTATTCCTTTATTGATTTTATTATTAATTAATGAATTTAATCATTTAGTTAATTATTTATTTTTATTTATTTATCTGTTTATCTATTCCGTTTGTCAATAACAAACAAACAAATATATTTTTATCAAAGTTTCAATTATTTTTCTTTGAATTCAATTTTTAACATCAAAATCATCAGGGGCATAATGCCGTTTTAACAGATTGGTCCTCTTTCAATGTCGAATAATCTTAGAGAAGAAATAATAATAATAATAATAATAATAATAATAATAATAATAATAATAAAATAATAATAATAATAATATAATAATAATAATAATAATAATAATATAATAATAAATAAATAATGATGATGATGATGATGATGATGATGATGATGATGATGATGATATAATAATAATATATAATATGATGATGATGATGATGATGATGATGATAGAATGATGATGATGATGATGATGATGATGAGATGATAATAATAATAATAATAATAATAATAATAACGATTGTATCAACAAAACAACGTAGTATCACTTAACATCCAATAAAATTCGACGGAACTGTGCAGTGACAATAAAGCCGAAAAAGATGCAGTTGGTTGTCGAATAATGAGATTTTTTAAATTATTGTCTCCCTTTGAAAGCCTATTTCTTATTAATATCGAGATATCTAATTTAGCCTTAACGAAATACTAATTTTAAAATCTGATTTTTATTGCAATTTCATTTTTGTTAATAATTTACTAAGACTATGGACAATATTTTAAAATTCAATAATAAATGAGTCAATATTTTATGTCCAGCCCCCTTCAATATTGTTATATTCAATTTTTATTTTACTCTTCCTGTTCTCTCCCTTATCAATTTGCGATAGACTAGCGTTCCTACTGCTCTTTATGGGCAGAGGGTAGCAAAAATTTACGCTAATATTATTTAGGCGGCTCTCTTTCTTATGAAATTGGGCCCTTTTGTCTTACCTACACACCAAAAAGAAAGTGATAATAATATTGTCTAAATACAAAATACTCCCAACCTGCTTCAGACGATAGACAATAGGCTAGGGATGATCTGTGATAGGGCCTAAGCAGGAGGAGAACTTAGTATGGCTAACGATTGATGTAGCTAATATGGACAATATTTTCAGTTGGTTTGAGAGCATATTTCCAGTAGACAACGACTCCATAACAATGTGTGTGTGGGGTATCAGACCTTTACATAAGTACACGTCACCCTTAAGCTCAGCCCTTTGCTTTTCGTTGTTGTTTTTGTTTTTTGTTTTTTGTTTTTTGTATTTTTTTTGTTTTTTGTTTTTTGTTTTTTTTTTAACACAGCGTATTATATAGATTTTGTTTTTACATTAATTTTTTTTGTTAATTGAGCTTTTATATAGCGCAATATCCACTAAATGTGCTCAAAGCGCCTTACAAGGGGTCCCTGGTCAAACAGCAACATTTAACATGTAGGACAGGACATAACGTCTGTTAGGCGATATTACAATTTTTCGGACAGAGACAATGCTGTTAACGGCCAGGTTCTCATTTTACACATGAGTACGATGAGAGAATGTGAGTAAAGAGCCTTTTCCAAGGACTCAACTATGCGCCGAGCTCGAGGCTCGAACCCAGGACCTTCCGATCCGAAAGCGAGTGTCATACCACTAGACCACATAGCCGCACATTTCACTCCGCCTTATGCACACAATCTTAATTTCCCCCCTTTTATTTATCCTAAATTATCAAAACGGAGCCTACGTTACGATTCATAAAGTAGAAGTCGCCTGTTGAGCGCCTGCAATGTACATACTGCCATCTTTAAAGTGCTTTATAGTGTGTTTGTGTGTCTTTAAAGTGCTTTATAGTGTGTTTGTGTGTGTTTGTGTGTGTGTGTGTGTGTGTGCATGTGTGTGTTTGTGGGTGGGTGGGTGGATGGGTGCGTATAGATAGATAGGTAGATAGAAAGATAAATTCATTGAGAATTTATTATCTAAAGGGAAGATCGAGCTGTGCTGGATATGAGACAAAATGACAACGTGAAAATGCAATGTCAAGAGACACTCGTTATGTGTCAAGTCAAACACACACACACAAACACACACACACACACCTAGGCTTTTATCTTGAGACGGAGTATTGAACGCGCGGCGAAACGGCGATAGAGCGGGACAATACGACTTTGACACTATCCACTTCGAGTATGGAACAGATCAAGACAAAAAAGACGATTATCTCCCTTTGATTATTTATAAACTGAAAACAACGGCATTTTGTGTTTAAATTTGTGATATAATGAAACAATAAAAATTGTGCATTTTTAAAGATAAAAGCTTATTATAATTATAGGAAATTTTATCAATAGTTTATAAATTTTGAAAAAGTAACATTTAAAATTCAATTTACTAACCCTAAATTGTTTTATTGAGTTAATTGCCTTCAAGTATTAGATTCGTTCTTTATTTCAGTACTTTGTGATAGACTAGCGTTCCTACTGCTCTTTATGGGCAGAGGGTAGCAAAATTACGCTAAATATTCTTTATGCGGCTTTTTTTCTATTGAAATTTAGCCTGACACACAAAATAAAAAATTGAAAAAGGAACGATAAGTAGGAAATAGAATAGGAGTAGGCTAGGTACCTACTATGTAGTGGGGAAGATTGATGTGCGGCGATGTGTTTACTGTGACATTCACTTTCTGTTCGGAAAGTCCTGAGTTCGAGCATCGCTCGGTGCATAGTTGAGTCCTTCAAAAAGGCTCTTTACTTACATTCTCTCACCGTACTTAAGTGTAAAATGATTACCTGTCCTTTAACAGCGTTGTCTCTGTCGGAAAAAAAAATTGTAATATCTCCTGTTAGGCGTCATGTCTCGTTCTACATGTTAAGTGTTGCTAAGTGTTGTTAAGTGTAAAAAAAAAATTCCTTTTTGGGATGCAATAAAGTATTATTATTATTATTATTATTATTATTATTATTATTATTATTATTATTATTATTATTATTATTATTATTATTATTATTATTATTATTATTATTATTATTATTATTATTTATTATTATTATTATTATTATTATTATTATAAATGATGTTGACGATGTAGATCTTTTATACGAGAAATTTTGTATTAGTAAATAACTAAAATATTAAATGACCAGTATCATCAACTAAGACCATCAGTTATTATGTCAGAAAGAAGTGGTCGCCCTTTCTCTATTTCAACGAAAACAGAAAGACACCGAAAATCTTTTCTGCCGTCCAGTATTAGGCTTTATAACAACAAGCAATAATCATTTTATATAATTATTTCGCATTTTTACTTTCAAAAAATGTAAATATTAATTTATTAATTTTATTTGTTTTGCAATCATTTCAATTTTCAATTTATAGTGACAGTTTTAACTATTTTACAGTGTTGAAATTATTCATATCATAAAGCGCAGCTCTGGTTATGGAGCTGTTCCTTTTTTATATATACATCCTATTTCCATTGTATTTTTATCTTATTGTGTAAATTATAACACGTCTGTAAAAAAAATTCCTATTTGGGATGCAATAAAGTATTATTATTATTATTATTATCATTATTATTATTATTATTATTATTATTATTATTATCATTATTATTAGTATTTTATTATTATCATTATTGTTATTCTTATTATTATTATTGTTATTATTATCATCATCATTATTATTCAAGGAATTTACCCAATGGAAACCGTACGGTGCTCTTATTGGCTAACCAACCAGCGGCCTCGATGAGAAAAATATCCGCCATTGAGACGTTGGCTAGGAATCGCGTTACTATAGTAAACAAGCGCTGATCGGCCGTTCATGAAAACAAGTTGCTGCTCGCTCGTTTAACTCAAAATTATTCAAAACGATCTCTCTAAAATGATATAAATGTGACTTCTTTAAGGTTTTCTTCACGGTCAAAACCACATAACATTCTATTAATGATTACGTCCGAGGCAAAAAGGAATATTGACAGGTCGACCGAGAGTTGAACTCGTGAGACGACAAACATCAATGCGAAGTGTAGCGAGAGTCAAGCTATTGTTTGTCTTGTCCTGTTCTATATAGAGAAAGGGATAAATAGTATAGCCTCGTGTGTGAGTGGTTGCGTGTCATAGTCATGTTTTGAAATTGTTTCTGTTGTTTATGTGTGTAGTGATGACTCTCTCACACTCAATTTCAATGCCGAAAGAAGAAGAAGGGAATTGGGGTGGTATTTGGCATACATATTGTATAGTATCTAGTTCTAAATAGATAACTGATTAGAATTATATTATGATATATAAACACAATGCCAAATACAATTCCGAAGTTTCCTTATTTCAAATGAAGTAAAGCTCCAAAACCTAATGGTAGTGATTATAGTACTGGTGTTAGTGAGGTGATGTGGTGTTGGTGGTGGTTGTAGTTGTAGTAGTAATAGTGATGATGATGTGGTGGTGGTGATGATTGTAGTTGTAGTAGTAGTGGTAGTGATGATGATGTAGTGGTGGTTGTAGTTGTAGTAGTAGTGGTAATGGTAATGATATGGTGGTGGTGGTGGTTGTAGTAGTAGTGGTCGTGATGATGATGTGGTGGTGGTGTTTGTAGTAGTAGTGGTAATGATGCGGCTATGTGGTCTAGTAGTATGACACTCGCTTTCGGATCGGAAGGTCCTGGGTTCGAGCCTCGCGCTCGGCGCATAGTTGAGTCCTTGGAAAAGGCTCTTTACTCACATTCTCTCACCGTACTCAGGTGTAAAATGAGTACCTGGCCGTTAACAGAGTTGTCTTTGTCCGAAAAATTGTAATATCGCCTAACAGGCGTCATGTCCCGTCCTACATGTTAAATGTTGACCAGGGACCCCTTGTAAAGCGCTTTGAGCACATTTAGTAGATATTGCACTATATAAAGCTCAATTAAAAAAAAAAATATTTCAATGATGATGATATGGTGGTGGGTGGTTGCAGTAGAAGTAGTGGTAGTGATGATAATGTGGTGGTGGTTGTAGTTGTAGTAGTAGTGATAGTGATGATGATGTGGTGGTGGTTGTAGTAGTAGTGGTAGTGATGATGATGTGGTTGTGGTGGTTGTAGTCGTAGTTGTAATGGTGATGATATGGTGGTTGTGGTGGTTGTAGTAGTAGTGGTAATGGTAATGATATGGTAGTAGTGGTGGTTGTAGTAGAGTGGTAATGGTAATGATATGGTGGTGGTTGTAGTAGTAGTGGTCGTGATGACGATGTGGTTGTGGTGGTTGTAGTAGTAGTGGTAGTGATGATTATGTGCTGGTGGTGGTGCAGTAGTGGTAGTGATAATGATGTGGTGCTGGTGGTTGTGGTAGTAGTGGTAGTGATGCTATTGTGGTGGTGGTTGTAGTAGTTGAGGTAGTGATGATGTGGTGGTGGTTGTGGTAGTAGTGGTAATGATGATGATGATATGGTGGTGGTGGTTGCAGTAGTAGTGGTAGTGATGACGATGTGGTTGTGGTGATTGTAGTAGTAGTGGTAGTGATGATGATGTGCTGGTGGTGGTGTAGTAGTAGTGGTAGTGATAATGATGTGGGGCTGGTGGTTGTAGTAGTAGTGTTAGTGATGATATTGTGGTGGTGGTTGTAGTAGTAGACGATGTGGTGGTTGGAAAACACATTACAGGTTATTATAATACATGATTACACACATTCTCTAACTTCATTTTTTGACAGCTTCATTGTGCCATAAATATACGCAACAGTTCTGAAACATTTATTGTGGATTTTGATATTGTTTGTTGTTTTTCTTGTGTCGTTATGTTGACATAGAGACCGAATGAATGGTAATGACTACATTCTCAGCCAACAACAAAATGGCGCTGAATGCTTTCATTAGTGGACACTTTTTAGGCTTCGTACGTATTCTCATTCGTTTAATTCTATGTTATTATTATTATTATTATTATTATTATTATTATTATTATTACTATTATTATTATTATTATTATATTATTATTATTATTATCATCATTCATATTATTATATTATTATTATTATTATTATTATTATATTAAATTTTTATTATTATTATTATTATTATAATATTATTATATTATTATTATTATATTATATTATTATATTATTATTATTATATTATTATTATTATTATTTTATTATTATATTATTTATTATTATTATTATTATTATATTATTATATTATATTATTATTATATTATTATTATATTATTATTATTTTTATTATTATTATTATTATATTATATATTATTATTATTATTATATTATTATTATTATTATATATATTTTATTATTATTATTATTATATATTATTTTATTATTATTATTATTATTTATTATTATTATTATTATTATTATTTATTATTATTATTATTATTATTATTATTATTATTATTATATTATTATTATTATTTTATATATTATTATTATTATATTATTATTATTATTATATTATTATTATTATTAATTATTATATTATTATTATTATTATTATTATTATTATTATTAATTATTATTATTATTATTATTATTATATTTATTATTATTATTATTATTATATATTATTATTTAATATATTATTATTATTATTATTATTTATTATTATTTTATTATATATATTATTATTATTATATTATATTATTATATTATTATTATTATATTATATTAATTATTTATTATTATTATATAATATTATTATTATTATTATTATTAATTATATATATTATTATTATATTATTATATAATATTATATTATTAATTATTTATTATATCATTATTATTATTATTATTATTATTAATTATTATTATATATTATATTATTATTTATTATTATTATTATTATTATATTAATTATTATTATTTGCTATTGTTATTTTGGCATAGTTGACTGGGATAGAAGTAGTTCCATTTAATGTTCGGTACGTCGTGTGTATTTTTACAATTTTGCAGTTGAAACATGTTTTAATTAATTGGCTCAAAGCGCAATCAGAATATTTAATAGTTTTCAAATCAAAAGAAATTGAAGAAGAAAAAAAAAACAAAAACAAAAAAAAAAAAAAACAGAAAGTCACACACACTTAAGGATTTGATGAATTTATTAGAGCAAATCAAAACGGTTTTCTCCGACGTGTACATATATGCAGATCTGACATCCGACCCCATTTATGGGCCTAGTTTAACATTGTTTTTAATGGACAATATTTTGAGTTATTTTGTAGATTTCCATGGAAGCAGAGAGTAAAAATAGCCTCTTACAGAGCCAATGTGTTGGTACCTAAGAGATGGAAACAGAGAGTAAAAATAGCCTCTCACAGAGCCAATGTGTCAGTACCTAAGGGGTGGAAACAAAGCGTAAAAATAGACTCTCACAGAGCCAATGTGTCAGTACCTAAGGGATGGAAACAGAGTAAAAATAGCCTCTCACAGAGTCAATGTGTCGGAATAAATGGGGAAGAATCGGTTTTCATCTGGCATTTAATTTCTCCATAGATATAGATAGTATGCGCTTGGCTAAGAAGCTCACAACATTGCCATCCGGAAGTATTACGGACCAACACACAAAACTATGTGTGACCTTTAACGCTTATAGATAGTATGCGCTTGGCTAAGAAGCTCATAACATTGCCATCCGGAAGTATAACGGACCAACACACAAAACTGTGTGTATCCATGAACGTTTATAGTCGGGTTAATACAGTTCAGTGAGCATTACTCATAAACGCGGATGGCAAAAAAAAAACAATAACAAAGACCTGAGTGACGTCATCTTCGAACTATCTATATTTTAATTTCTCAACATACACGCCTGTTCCACACTTTTTTCTGAACTCGCTACCTGCCAACAACCTCATCGCAGTGAAATGCGTTATGACGGACTGACGCACATGTAGCCTTCGTTAACTTACTGATGCTATGCGTTTAGGTTTTAATATTCACAACATCCGCCAGCCAAATTAAACATACCAACACATAATACAGTGTGTAACCTTTAACGTTTATAGTCTGATTGATATAATTTAGTGAGAACTAATCACTAAAGTGCTGTCTAAACGTATCTACAAAAAGCTAAGTGGGGTCATCTTCGATCGATCTTATTGATGCTGTGCGTTTGCCAAAATACACATAACATCCGCCAGCCTTCGGATTGGAAAGTCCAAGGTTCAAGTCCCACTCTGAGCGGCGCATAGTTGAGTCCTTGGTAAAGGCTCTTTATTCACATCCACTCAACATACTCAGGTGTAAAATGAGTACCTGGCCGTTTACAGCGTTGTCTCTGGCGGATACATTATAATATCGCCTAAAATCGCATGTCATGTCTCGTCTTCCATGAAAAATATTGTAGTTGGTCAGGGTCCCTTTGAAAAGTGCTTTTGATCACTTTTAGTGAATATATCCCTTTATAAATGTTCATGGGTTTTTTTTATCAACCCGACATATCACCGTCTTGAGGCGATGGATCACATTTAAATTTCTCAATGCACGGTCAAGTTTCATTCTCCAGCCCATAATGCTTGATCTAATCCAACCAATCCTTCCGCCAGGACCGGCGGGGCATTGCCCAAACCACCCTCGGGGGAATCTCTGATGCAGATAGTTGTCTCGATGCCCATTCATTCCGAAGCCAAAAACCCTAATCGACACCTACTTTGTGGACAGACCAAGTCAAGCGAAATACAAAAGGAGTCCAGACGATGAACTGGCCAGTTTGAACTTGAAAAATAACAGTGATTTTGGCACCCCTGTGTGTGAAGAAAACTGACCCCTGTGCGCTTCTTCAAAAGTTGTGATATTATGGACTGAGAAACACTTTGTTCTTGAGCGTCTTTGTAAAGTCGTGGTTTTTAACCGTACTCTGTAAAAACACGTATTTAAAATTTTGGCCAGATGACGCGTCCTTCTTCGAGTATCGATCAATTCAATGGACCCTTATCTTAGCAAAAACTCTTAAACCTGGGACCTCGGGGTTGGGGTGGGGATGGGTGATAGATAAAAGGGAAAGAAGAAAGGAAAACATAACTTGACGCGAAACAAGAGACGATCAGATAGATAGATAGACACAAAGATGGAAAGAGAGATAGAAATAAGAAGAGAGGTACAGACAGAGGGAGAGATAAAGATAGATAGAGAGAGAGAGAGAGAGGAGAGAGTCTGAAAGAGACTAATAGAGAGTGTGTGAGAGAAAGGGAGAGAGAGAGGGAGATAGATTGATAGATAAAGAGAAAGAGAGACACAGAGAGAGAGAGAAAGAAAGAGAGAGAGAAAGAGAGAGAGAGAGAGAGAGAGAGAGAGAGAGAGAGAGAGAGAGAGAGCTGTTCCATACTGATGGCGTGTGTCTGGATACCATAGGGCACCAGTCGTCTCCGACATTCAGCTCCATGGCACCCAGGCGGCCCTGAACAATTGATTTCTCGTCACCCCCAGCGCAACCATAGAATCAACACGATTATGCCCTAAGTACTGCTGCACTGTCGGTCTGGACCTGGACAATCGGGAGCGATGCTGGACACTTGGACCCCTATGACCTAAGGAGTTTTGGACAATCTAGTTCTTTAAAGTCGACAGATGGTCTTTACACTTTGCACACACATAGATTGAGATTCCCTGCCGCGAGTTCGAATGCTCCACTGAGGTGACCCCATAATATCAGAGATTGACCTTTGCTTGGAGGTTATGTAGCTCAGTCATTAGAGCATCTGATCCAAGTGCAATCTAAACTCATTCCATCTTTTTTTTTTCATAGGTTTGTTTGTTTACTGTCCTCCGCCTTGTCCACTCAAAGTGATTTGATTTGAATTGATTTTAGGTATGGCAGAAAGTACTCAGCATCAATCCTGAGTTTTGTTCATATATTTTTTTTTCTATTGACGTAAAACAACAACTATTTCAGATGTTTTGTAAATGTGCACACATGACCATCTTTGACTCAGGAGTCAACAAGGACCCCTGGGCACGCAATGAATGAAACTCTGACGCTTACGTGTTATTTGAAATTCGGCGCTCATTAGAAAATTATTCTATCCATATAGCTCAGTTAGTAGAGAGCTCGCCTCACAAAGAAAGGGACCGGTGTTGAATCCCGGTGTAGTTGACATGTGTTGACATTTTGAATCTTCCTGTCTATTCAGTATTGATTGAGTAGCTGGATCTCTTAGATTTGGAGGAAGTTGCGTGGCGATAGAGTAGCATCCTATCAAAATGGTAATCAGCAATTTTTATTAATCGTTTAACGCTCCAGAAACCTATATACTTCAATGGCTATGAACGGCGACCATCTAAGCTTTCAATGTAGACTCTTTGAACCAAATGCAAATTATATCTTAGATACTTCATGTTGACTTGCCCTGAAATCAACCCAATTTTACAAACAAATAAAATATTATTAAACGGTTAGATGATAACTGTCAAACATCACATCTCTGTGTCAAAAGTTTTGCATAAACGATGTCATATCCAAATCTCAATAAATGAGCTCCACCATTCTAAACATGATAATAAAGAAAAGCCCCAAACTAAACACGCTATGATATCACCCAAGTTGCTATTGTCGGATTGTATTTGTACGATTTTCTGGTGATGAAATTCAAACCCACGAAGAATAGTTTGGAGAGGCAATTTATAGATATCATCTTTTAAGATTTTTGTATGGGGGGAACACCGTAAGTGTAACATTAGACACGTATTTCTGGCAGCTATTGTGATAACCCGGCGGCAAAAGAAAGACTAGATCCTATATCCTCATCGACAAGACAGCGTGACGTTGTGCGATAGGTGGCCAAGGAAACAGTCTAGTCCCAACGCAGCGTTATTGTTATGTATTCTGTTTAGGTTCATGCCAAATTTATCAGACTTGAGTGGTTATTAGAGTGCTAATTCGCGAGACACCTCGGATAAACCGTAAGGTCATGCCGAGATGCGTTCTGTACACTTTAGCCGAATTTGTTTCAATTTGCCGATTGCAAGATGCTCATAATATTATAAATTCCCAAATTATGTGTGGTTATTTACAAACACATGTTTAACACATGATTTAAAGAGATTATATTTTGCGTAGCGTCGCAAAGTGTGCAAACGGGGCCGAACATCCTGCTCATGGAAACAAAGCGAGAAATAGAGATCGGAGCTCGAATATCCACTCGGCCATCTTGACACATCTCACCATCCTCAAATACCTGTGTTTAAATTTGATTTTCTAATTAACCTAGCGACCTAGATTTTCTTAAATTAAGACACAAGCATCAACTAGTCAACCAACTTATCAAATTCGAGTTATTATATAAATTTAAAAATCCACCAAATTACAAAAAAGAAAGCTCCGATGCAGTGTGTATGAATCATACAAGAATTAAAACCAAAAATCAGCCTGCCTTAACCTGGGAATTTTTGGGATGTTTGTTTATTTTGTTTTTCTTGTATTTTTTCTCTCAGTTTTGTCTGGTATTGATTCCAACATACTTTTAAAGATCTTTTTCTGACACAAGTGCCTTCTCTCATTTATCACTTTGATAAATCCATGAAGCCCTTGAAGCCAATATTGGAGGGCAATAGATGTGAAACTAGGAATGCATCGCAGGCATGTATAAGGAGGATTTATATTTTCGTAAACAGGTGCATGCGTAAGCTACTCAGAATAAAATGGATGGATAGAATTAAGAATGAAGAAGTATGGAAAAGAACACAGCAGAAACCAATGGGAGAGGAATAGGAAGAAGACGATGGAGGTGGATTGGACACATCCTTAGAAAGAATGACTCCACTATAACAAAGAAAGGCAGAAGATCAAAGGGAAGGCCACGGGGAACATGGAGAGATTTAAAGAAGCTGATATACAGAGAAGTGATAAGACATGGAACGAGATAAAGAAAAGTTAGCTTAGGATAGAGAAGGATGGAAAATGTTTGTTTATGGCCTATCCCCTGGCCCAGGGTGGAGAAGGCAATGATGATGATTTACAGCCCTTAATAATAATAACTTTGACATAAAGACATCACAGGACACATCAATGAAATATTATATCATGATTCAGCAGTAAAGGTGCTGGTCTGACAAAGAAAAATCCACAAGCCATGAATCTAATCTCGAACGAAATACTAACCCATTGTGATAAAAGAAGACCGCTCAAGTAGACAAAATAAATATTCTGATTTGATAATTAATTCATAATATAATCGCAGCAATTTATTTCAAATCTTAAACAAACAAAAAATATACATGTGACGAATCTTCACAATATCAAATCTAATCGTGTACAACACGGCCCTCATTTCTTTCTTCATAAGGTAACCAATGCCATCTAGCTGGAGACAAGCGTTGCGCCATGTTGTATGCGCTCAGAAGGATCAGGAATTATTCATGACTTGGCGCTGTTGCTATAATGTATTTCTCCTATGTCAGACTGTTCCATTCCTTTGTGTATGGTGGAGAAACAAAAGCTTTTTTGTCTATGGCTTATATGTTGTGTTTCTTTTTATCTGTTGTGGTTGATTGTGTATGCCAATAAGTGGTTGGTAAGGATGCTTTGCCTGTGTGTTGACAGTTGTGGATTATTGTTTGTTAAAATCTTAATTTAAGTGATTAAATCATTTAACATGAAACCTTTTATCTACATGTTTTCTCATTTAAACGATTTCTCGATTTCAAGGTTTTAAGAATGTCTGCGCATTTCAAATATAGTGGAGGACGTCAAAGTGGGAGAGAGGCGTCACCGATCCTGGAACAGGAGTTGCTTCGAAACGATTTGTCAATTTTACAAACAACCGATTCGCTTTTCAAGTATTCAGGGGAGATAATTACCTGTGGGCCTACACAGCAGTGCCATCATTCCAGTATTGTCATCATGAATTAACTAACCCGACAGAGTTGACAGTTTAAATCTTTACGCGAAAACAATGTAAGATATTCACTGGAAAAATAAGCGGAACGAATGAATGACGAATATCAATACGAATAGTGCGGTCGATATCATTTTTTTTTGTTTCTTTTTGTTTTGGTTTTTTGTTGAATAGAGGTGAAAATTTGCATTTTTTTCACCCCTTTTTATTCTGAACTGACATTACGTGAAAATGTTGTACTTATTGCCCTGGCTTGCTATCAGAACTATCATAACATACACCCATTACCCATTCAATTCACGGCTCCGCGATTAATGTTGAATTTAATGATTTAACAGTTATGAATATAACTATCGATATCAGAGATTACAATCTTAGATATATTTTAAGATTGACATTTCCTAATCTTAAGAGTTATGCTCTCTGGCTTCTTACAACAGATCAACTGCCGCATTCTGAGGACCCCCCCCCCCCCCTTGAAAATTTTTTTAAAAACAATATACATGTTTGATATTTTGGCCAGACAACTCGTCCTTCAAGTATCGGTTGATTAAAGTGATTTCATCTTGTGAAAAAAGCTCTCAAACCAAGGATCAGCGAAGTCCCAAGTTTGATAGTTTTTTTCACCATGAGGGTCACTTTAATCGTTCGATATTTGGAGGACGAGTTTTCTGGCCAATTTATAAAATATTATGTATTTGGTTTTGGGTTTTTTCTTTCAGATGATGTAGTTATAAATTCGAGTTGACCTCCTGCTAGTCCCTGCTAGGATAACTCTAATTATTATTCTGTGGCTTTGTGAGATCGGTTTTTAATTTCAATAACAAAAGAGCGGAACGGTACTTAACTCTTATCACAAATTTATATTATGATCTCCCCTTTTGTTAACTATTCATTATCTGTACAAACTGTATAAACAAATACATATTATGAAAAACACAGGGGGAAAAAAAAGGTAGTCACATTTATTTTCTCAAAACAATATATATCATATTTGAAAATCGAATTTGAGGATATTAACAATTTCTTATTGATTATTGGTTTAAAATATGTACATATACAAAATTCCTACTATCTAATAAAGGAAACACAATAAAGCATCCTCTGAGGTATTTTATATATATATATATATATATATATATATATATATATATATATATATATATATATATAGTATTTCAATTATAATTATGATTAGGAAGTTGATCATAATTATACTTGAAATATTTTATAAATAGCTCCTTTTATCATAGAGTTGCACACTATTATTTCATGATTTTTTGTTTTAAAAAGTATATATATATGTATATATATATATATAATATATATATATATATATATATATATATATATAATATATATATTATATATATATATATGTCATACCACTAGACCACATAGCCACACAACAACTTTTTTTTTTAAAAAAGAGCAAAATACCAAACACAGAACATTTTGGGCTCAAAACTCTTCTCCGACAAAATGACACAAACAGGTAAAGTAAACTGATTTTGTTATTTGGTTGAAGAATTGTGTTTTGATTGTCGGCTATGTGGTCTTGTGGTATGACACTCGCTTTCGGATCGGAAGGTCCTGGTTCGAGCTTCGCTGGATTCATAGTTGAGTCCTTGGATAAGGCTCTTTACTCACATTCTCTCACCATACTCAGGTGTAAAATGAGTACCTGGCCATTAACAGCGTTGTCTCTGTCCTAAAAAACTGTAATATCGCCAAACAGACATCATGTCCCGTCCTACATGTTTAATGCTTCTGTTGACCAGAGCACGTTTGAGCACGTTTAGTGGAATTATTAAAGCTCAGTTTATTTATTTATTTATTATTTTTATTATCATCATCATCATCATCATCATCATCATCATCATGATCATCATCATCATCATCATCATTATTATTATTATTATTATTATTATTATTATTATTATTATTATTATTATTATTATTTTGATTCCGAAACTTTACATGTTTAACATCTCGTTCTTTTAAAATATGTTCTATCAATTTATCTTTATTTTTATGCATTACTTTTTACGGTCCACATATTCTAGCAGCTTAGGATTCACTTCAAACAGCCATTACCGCAATCACCATTATCGCTATCATTTCATTCACCTCAGATCACCTTCTTCCACTAACAATTCACTATCATCAACATCATCATTATTCCTCTTCAGCGCCCCACAAACGTTCATTGTGCATCGCCCATCACGCATGCGCAACCAACCAAGCAACGACTTCCACCTTACTAACTAGCAAGGTGTATCTCGTGGACCACTATCTGCCCCGAGGAAGGAATGAAACCAAACCGACGTGCTCAACGCAGGGCCTAACCAAACACCCTAAAGTGGGCAACGGAATAATTGTGACCCATCGTATCAAACAGGTTTCATATCCCGTTTGTTAAGAAGCTGAAAAATCTAAACTTGAATTCATAGCTGAAATGAGAAGCAGAAATCCTGACCTACCAACTCCTCTGTTCCAGTTCAAAACTCATTGGAAGTGTATCACCACTCCTCCGGAGGACTAAATGTGAATAGGTTACATATATTGAATCATAAAGAGGCATAACTTTATTAGTAGCAGGGTGTATAGGCAGATTGCGGGTGATAAAATTGCGAGAAAATGGTGATCTTTATCGACAATCAGCATTTATTTAGGCTAGAAAATAATAAGATACCATCACTCTGAAACCAGAAGACCAGTTGTATCTCAAAAAGCACCAACCCCCCCCCCCCCCCCAAACAAACAAAAAAAAACAAAAAAAAAACAAACAAACAAACAAACAATAAAACGATTCGATAGGTTACAAATTTGCCAAGGTACAAACTTGCAAAGTTCCAGAACGACTCAAAATATTTGTCCTTCCGTATCAAAACTGTTTTTTGTCAGTAAAACAGATGTCAACTTGTAGTTTTTCATCTAAAATGAGAAGAGACGAGAAATGTTAATTTTTGTCACATAATGAAATGATATCTATTTCCCTATTTCAAAAATCCTATTATAGATGAACTAAATTCTCACATTTTTTACAAGATATTGATACTATGCTTTTATCCCCCAAAAACAAAATAAAACAAACTCACAGCATCCGCCAGCCGGATATAACACAAAACTATGTGTTAACTTGAACGTTTATTGTCTGATTGATATAATTTAAAGAAAAGTATACATAAAATGGCTGGATAAAAACATTACCAAAGCGCTGAGAGACGCCAATTTCATTCCTTCTATATTAATTCAAACTTTTCATATCTAAAATTATCCCAACAAAATACCGTATTGTGACGGTAGGTGACATATTTCAGAAGGTTAAAAGGCCTGTCTACAATCACCCCCGACTAGCACTCGTCCCTTTCCGCCCCGTCAGTTCCATCAACCTCTTTACCGTTTGACGGGACATGGTGGTGAGATGTGAGATGGCCCGACCAAAAACATTTAGACAGGCTCCTATCTTACTTTCTATAAGAAGAATAACTTGCGAGGCTCTTTCAAAGCTCTTTAACTTCTCAGATCTCGCTCGGGAAGAAAAAGAAGAAGGATACCATAATAATGGACCGTCAAGACATTGATAAATTGTTTGTTTAATTAGTTAAAATACGTGTAGCATACTCCGTAGGTTTAAAAAAATATGATGGTTATTTGCTATTTCTTTGTTTAGTATTTTATTTTTATTTTTTTCCTCTTTAGTTTTAGATGTTTTTGTAACAAGATTTTGTTAGTTCAAATTGTACTTTTCTAGGTTAATATTTCTCTGACTAAGAGTAGAATGAATACGTAAAAGTAGAAAGCGGTAGGGGCTGCCTGAAGCCTGGGTTGTGAAAATACTAAAGAAAATAATAACGAAAGAGAGATATCGCTCATTCGTTAATGATTAATACGTAAATAATCCAAAGAGAAGCTACAACAATTACTCCAATTATTATTCTATTTCTATGTTCCTATACGTTTGAACTTCTCCAAAACCTTTTGAATTTTATCAATTCATGACAAAAGTATCCATTTGATTTGCTTGGATTTTGGAATTTAGAACAAGCACTCGACGCAAGAATCTATTGCCGCCATTGGACCATGTGGTAGAAATATTAAAACAGGAAGATTAGTTTTGACAATGCCAAACCAGTCCCAAACCATAGACCTCAAACAGTTCTCCTTATTTTACCATGCTTCTTTTATTTTTTATTTATTTTATTTTATTTTTTTTTTTTGGGGGGGGGGGGGTTTGTTGTTTAGTTGTTTGTCTGTTTTTGTTTTTGTTTTTTTTTTTGTGTGTTTTTTGGGGGGGGGGGGGGGGGGGGGTAGGGGAGGGTTGGTTTGAATCGCTTCACAACCAATTTCCTTTAGTTATTGTTTTATATTTTTAAACAAACAATACTAATCTTCTAGAAGTAGAAGCTATGGACTATAGAAAGATGGTTTTTTTAAAAGCTATTATATTCAATTTTTGTTTTACTACTCTGCATGCCGACTAGAAGTGCCCAGTACTTTGGAGATTTTAAGTAATGTGCTATTGTTTTAACTGTTATTGTTATTTATTTTTGGCTGAAGAAGGGTTTTGGGTCCGATCTGGGCTCCCATGAGTCTTCAAATTATTATTTTTCAAGCCATTAGAAGTGGTTTTCTACTTGAACAATACTATTTCAAAAAGTAAAATAGTGGGCGATAGTCATGTGAGAAAACGATTGTTATAGATTTGAAAGGGGATAAAACTAAACAATGGACAAAGTATGACGCATCAAATTGACAAGTCACGCTTGTTAAACAGTCTAAATCACCGCATTCTAACCGTTCAAATCACGTGTTATGTCAGATACATTTCCTCCCTACACATTGTTGATTTATTCAACATCATATTCCATGCTAAGGTAAGTCCCTCTTTTCGGATAATCCACGGAAGCAGAAGGAAAGCGGAGACTCGGAATTCTCGAACAATTGCAGCTCTTGATATCGTGCTGATTCCGATGCTCCGCCTCTCCAAACAAGAACCCCTAGAGAGCGGTTCTACACGCCTTCCTTCGTTCCCTTCGTCACGGTTTATCTACCCTTCTCTAAGTCTCTCATTTCCAGCAGAGTTGAAGCAAAGAAGAGGCTCTGTTTGCAAACTCTATTACTCTCTACAAATTGTCGGGGTGCCGTCCGGTCTATAATAACGACGTTATGGGTGTCGAGAAAGATAAGTCGCTTGCGTAGCTCCGATGTAAAGATGAAGCTACGCCTCACTTATTGTTCACAATCCTTGTCTTGAGAGGTGGGAAAATTAGCCCATCTTTTGATAATGTCTGGCTGTTGCTGGTGAACTGAGGAAAATGTTACCCACCTTGTCTGCTTGGTATTATGTCGTGCGTGGGGTGGTGGATAGGGAGAATGAAGTCGAAGATGAAAATAAGTGGGTATTTTATCAAAATACATTAACAGCAACCCATCATTAAAGTTTTCTTGTTTTGTTTTGTTTTGTTCTGCTTTAAAAAAAAAGTTAAATAAGCAAGCCATTTTCTTAATTTACTTCAACTAAAAATGTTATAAGTTAAGCTTAAAATTTAGTCTTGGGGGTCCCTTTTGCCCAGTTGGTAGAGTACTCGCTTCACATTCAAAAGAACCGAGATCGATCCTGGGTAAGTCGAGATTTTTATTTATTTTTCTGAACCGTCAGTCCGTCCAGAAGTGATTAGGTGGCTGGATCTGTTAGATATGGCGAGTAATTCTTTGCGATAGACTAGGGGTAGCAATCAGTTGTTATTGTCCGTTTCACATCCCAAGAACCGGGAATAACTCCTGCTCCAAGGGCCTAATGGCTCTGAAGGACTACTTTGTATAATAAAATGTAGTTCTGCGGCTATGTGGTCTTGTGGTATGACACCTGCTTTCAGATCGGATGGTCCTGAATTCGAGCCTCGCTCCGCGCATAGTTGAGTCCTTGGAAAAGGCTCTTTACTCACATTCTCTCACCATACTCAGTTGTAAAATAAGTACCTAGTCGTTGAAAACGTTGTTTCTGTCCGGAAAAAATGTAATATCGCCTAACAGGCGCCATGTCTCGTTCTACATGTTACGTGTTGCTGTTCGTCAGTGACCCTTTGCAAAGTGCTTTGAGCACATTCAGTGGATAAAGCGCTATATAAAAGCTCGTTTGTTTATATTTTTTAGTTGTAAGTAATGAGTCGGGTTAACTGCGACATATTACCATTTTGTGTAAGTTGGTCATAGTAGATGACAGAGATTTTCGATGTAAAGAGTGGGCTGGAGGGAGTGTCAGGTGAAAATCAGGTTTAGGAGGGAAAAGCTGGTAGAGCCATCTCCAAAACAAGTTGAATGGCCTTCGATAGCAATGAATTTTAACCTACGTGTGTCAAGAATTCATTAGTATGCTTAGTTTTCAGAACCTGAAAGGCCCACAATTTGCGACTGGTCGGAATTGTACTAAAGACAGATACGGTAAGGGATCCAATCAAACTTCAATATAGAAAATACGTCATAATTTTTTGACTACGATTGGGATACAATCGCTTAAAACAGCACATGCACAAGATTTTCAAAGCAGGAGAAAAAAAAGTATATATATTATTATACTCCAGACCTGTCAAAAGTATGCATCAGCAAAAGAGGAGTTTTGGTCCTGGCAACCACATCTCTGCAGACTCAACTGTTTAGGCCCCTGATATCGCTGAGGAAGACAACGGCGTTCCTTCATCAACTGGACACTCAAACATGAAGACAATATTATGAGTGGAACGAAGAAGAAGAAGAAGAAGAAGAAGAAGAAGAAGAAGAATAAGAAGAAGAAGAAGAAGAAGAAGAAGAAGAAGATGATGATGATGATGATGATGAAGAAGAAGAAGAAGAAGAAGAAGAAGAAGAAGAAGAAAAAAGAAGAAGAAGAAGAAGAAGAAGAAGAAGAAGAAGAAGAAGAAGAAGAAGAAGATGATGATGATGATGATGATGATAGAAGAAGAAGAAGAAGAAGAAGAAGAAGAAGAAGAAGAAGAAGAAGAAGAAGAAGAAGAAGAAGAAGAAGAAGAAGAAGAAGAAGAAGAAGAAGAAGAAGATGATGATGATGAGATAAGAAGAAGAAGAAGAAGAAGAAGAAGAAGAAGAAGAAGAAGAAGAAGAAGAAGAAGAAGAAGAAGAAGAAGAATTTAATCTGTTACAAAATTAGAAAATCCACTATCAACCAGTAACAACTTGTCGGAACATTTCCCATAATTTTCTGTCCACGGCGGCTGTTTCAAATTATCGCATTTACCAGTAAGCAGTCAATTCATCCATTCATTTATTCATTTAAAACTCTGTCCAGTCTATCATAAATATTTGTTTCAACACAACCAGTATGAATGCAGCACTCTGGGGAAAAAAATTTGGCCAGAAAATTCGTCTTCAATAAATTATATCGATCGATTAAAATGATATTTATATTGTCAAAAGCCCTCAAAACTGGACTTCATTGACGTCTTTATTCAAGTCCCAGGTTTGGAAGTTTTTGACAAGATGAAGGTCATTGTAATCGATCGATATGTGAAGGACGAATTTTCTGGCCAAATTTCTTTAAAATGTATTTTATTAGAGTACGACAGAATACGACATGTCAGTATTCATAAGCCATAACCGAACAACGGGTTTCTATACAACTGATCAGTTTTGACACTATCCTGTTTGCGTTTCAAACAAACCAACAAAAGACCCAGCAGACTGGAAGCTGTCACAACTTCCAGCTTGTAGGTATACAATAGAATAAATACTAAATACACCCTCGGGCATGGAAAAACAAAACGAAACAATAACAACTTTGGTGAGGTTTTTGGTGTTTGTTTTGGTCAGAACGGAACCACCTCACAACACCGTCAATGATAATCTAAACAATCTTTATTGTTATACTGATTATTGGCAGCTATGAATTGATTGTCGTCCTTTTAATAACAATAATAATAATAATAATTATTATTATTATTTATTAAGAAACTTATCTTGAAAATAATATAAATATAGAAACGTTTATCATGTTTTTGTTTAAAATCTCAGGATAATGGGGAACATTATCATCATCGTCGTCGTCGTCTCGTCGTCGTCTTCATCGACATCATGGTAGGTGACCAAGTGGATCGATGTCTTGTCTTGACTTGTCACAAAAATCAAGTGATCTTAAACAAGTTCAGTTGTTGTATGGGTGACAAAAATAATCGTAAAATGAATTTCTGATTCTGCCTCCCTTGGATAGGTAACTTAACTCGACTCAGGTATGAATGAGTACGGATATTGTAAAAGTGTCATTACCGAAAAGCCCACTAACAAGCGATTTGTACTGTGTGAATTTAAAATAGATGTATACGACCACGGCATGAGAAGGAATAATTGAAGCATCTGTGAAGCGTAGTGTGCTTGGTGAACCCTCGGAAACGCTCTATATATAGATTTTCATATTTATTTTATTTTCATTTTGCATCACCATCAGTTTCAAAGTGTCCTTGGCTCAGTATGGGACATAATACCTCCAATACAGACATTCATTAGAGTTGGTCTTTATCCACATACTTTATTTTATCATCATCATCATCATCATCATCATCATCATCATCATCATCATCATCATCATCATCATCATAATTACCATCATCATCATCATCATCATCACCATCATCATCATTATCATCATCACCCATCCATCCATCCTCCTCGTCGTCGTCATAGTCATCCTCCTTCTCCGCTTTCTAACCCTCATCCTTCTTCTCCTCCTCCTCCTCCTCCTTCACCTCTTACCTCTTCATCAACTTCACCATTTCCACCCAACTCCAATACAGAATCAAGCACCATCCGTCTGGTATACAATAGCTATCGGTAGCTGATTCAACACTCGTGTTTTACGGATGGCTGACCTAAACACACACTTTAAGGTCTGGCGCAGCAGGAGCGGCTAGTCGTAAACAGAACAGAGCGTGTGTCATAACAGAACCGCCGCTACGAAATGCACGCTGGAGGAGCTCATGAGCCTCCAACAATGGACTGGCCTCCGACCTTTACTTGGCCTGTTTGTGTTAATCAGCGAAGCATCGTCTTTCGCAGTGACTTCCCCTGTGGCGGGAGTTGGTGGCGGGAATAATTAGTGTCAATGGTAGAAGTTGGAGCGATAGAGACGATGGTTGGTCGGTCGGTTGTCTTGATGTGAAATTGTTAAAATGGTGATTGTGGGTTTATTAGCTTTAATTGGGATTTTGATGATTTGGGGTATGGCTAGCCCGGGTAATGTGACAACGATTATGCTGAGATTGTTGGAATCAAATACGCTTCTTGTCCTTCCTGTCTTTAAATAGTTCACTGCCGTACTCTGGAAAGACACGTTTCTAAAAATATGTCCAGAAAACTTGTCTTTCATATTTCATCGATTTAAATGACCCTCATCTTGTGAAAAAAAAAAAAAAACCTCTCAAACCTAAGACCTCACAATTTTCACGCCAATTTTATTTTTACAACTCATCTTTCTTGAGTACGGCAGTTAACTGGTAAAGGTATAGTTGTTTTTTTTTCTGATATTTTTGTTAGTTTGTGACACCGCGATTTATCATAGAGTACTTGTCTCTGCAGACGGCTAGATCGATATACACTTTATTGAACCTCACAAGATCACACTAGAAGAAGTCACCAAAGCAAAATGTCTCGGAATAACGCTAATCAATCGTCTGACCTGTAAAGGCCACATTGCAAACATATGCAGAAAGGCAAATCCACCCTGGGTTTCTTGAGAAGAAATCTCTTCGACAGCAAAGTAAACATACAAGAGAAATGCTATAAAGTGTATTATAAAGAGCATAGCATTACGGTATGGGATCCCTATTACTACTATTACTCCTCCGAAATTAAGGAAATAAAATCCATCCGGCAAAGAACTCTAAAAATGTGTTCAACAAAATCCTAGAAATCAATCAAAGCCGTACACCCTATTTGGAACCATTGAAGGAAAGAAGAGTGAAGAATAAACTAAATTTATTTTACAAAGGCCAGAAAAACCAGGTCAGATTGCCATTATAGGGCCTCCAACCGAACAAGAAACCTGGCATATTTATGTTGCCACAATCTAGAGTGGACTGCCATCTTCACTTTTTCTGCCCTTAACTGTGGAACTGTGAAACATAGTAGTAGTAGTAGTAGTAGTAGAAGTAGTAGTAGTAGTAGTAGTAGTAGTAGTAGTAGTAGTAGTAGTAGTAGTAGTAGTAGTAGTAGTAGTAGTAGTAGTAGTCGTAGTAAAAGTAGCAGTAGTAGTAGTAGTAGTAGTAATAGTAGTAGTCGTAGTAGTAGTAGTAGTAGTAGTAGTAGTAGTAGTAGTAGTAGTAGTAGTAGTAGCAGAAGAAGAAGGAGGAGGAGGAGGAGGAGGAAGAGAAAAAAAAAGAGAAGAAGAAGAAGAAGAAGAAGAAGAAGAAGAAGAAGAAGAAGAAGAAGAAGAAGAAGAAGAAGAAGAAGAAGAAGGTGATGATGATGATGATGATGATGATGATGATGATGATGATGATGATGATGATGATAATATAACATAAGAAGGTATTATTGTAGTATCAGTGGTCAAATTATAAGGACATTGTCATCAATGCCCCAAAATGTTTCATTATAATTCTAGAAAGTCCAACATTGCTCAATCGCATTCCATATTAAAATAAAAATGCAGTTCAAAAGGGGAAGAAAAAAAAAAAAGGGGGGGGGGGGGGGGGGGGGGGGAAATGCCTCTGAAAAAAAGCAGAAGCTTCAATTCAATTAACAAAGACAAAGAATGTGGACGTTTTGGATTTCCCCTTTGTCAGAAAAATAAAATTGACGATGAATAATAGAACGAATGTGAGGTAAAGATAATGATGTTATCAATGGGGTTTATTTTGTTCGTAAAGGGGGAAACTCATCACGTCCACATCGTTTATGTCTTTGGGAATCAAATTAACACTCCTCTTCGATTAATTCATTGTTTGTTTGTTTTTTTTAAATTCCCGCTTCATTAGGATGAAAAATCTTTCCAGATACTATAGTTTTTAAAAGGTGCAGGAATGGTGTGGCAACAAACTTGGAAGATGTTTTAAGGGTCAACTGAGCAAAATAGTCAATGCGCTTGAAGCGTGACTCCAGGAAAATATTAGACTACGCTCTTTGAAATATAAATCATTTATCCAAAAAAGATTTCTGTTGTCATGAATTGGTTTTGCTGTTGTCATTTGTTTAGGGTTTTAGTGCAGCCAATATTATTTAATTGACGTTGACAAAGTACATAGTGGTAAAAGTCGATTGATATCCCGGCGTCCCTAGCACTTAACTTGACTTGGCTCCAGCTTGAAAGAAAAGAAAACTAACCCCATCAAACTTAGAGCTTTTATATAGCACAAAATCCACTAAACATACTCAAGCGCTTTACAATGGGTCCCTAGCCAACAGCAACACTCAACATGTTAGACGAAACATGGCGCCTGTTAGGCTATATTACAAATTTTTTTTTCGGACAGAGTCAACTTTGCTAGCAGCCAGTGAGAGAATGTGAATAAAGAGACTTTTCCAAAAGACTCAACTATGCGCCGCTCGGAGCGGGACTTGAACCTAGGACCTACCACAAGATCAGATATCCGAACACGACTCCACATACTAGAGCTCTCGCTAAGCTGTGGTCTGATTTAAACTGGGAGACAAGCTACCCGGAATCTGGATCGATGGAAAGAGATAAATTTCTTTTCTTTTTTTTTTTTTCTTTCTTTCTAACAATCCTTACTCCAAACTCAATATTCCTCATCCCGTTCAATCCGACATAATTCTAGATTAACGCAATTGGTCACAAAATGGTGGAGACTCAGGTGGGAATGAGTACCTAGTTATAGACAGTGACGGATATTGTAAGATTGTTAGCACAAAGAGGACGCCTAACAGGCGACGGATACTATATGGAATTGAAATATGATTACATTAATGGCATTTATTATTATTACATATTTAATGGCCCGGTGAAGGATTGTGCGGCTATGTGGTCTTTGGGTATGGCACTCGCTTTCGGATCGGAAGGTCCTGGGTTCGAGCCTCGTCCTTGGAAAAGACGTTTTACTCACACTCTCTCACCGTACTCAGTTGTAAAATGAGTACCTGGCCGTTAACAGCGTTGTCTTTGTCCGAAAAAAAATATAATATCGCCTAACAGGCGTCATGTCCCGTCTTACATGTTAAGTATTGCTGTTGGCTGGGACCCCGTGTAAACCGCTTTTAGCACGTTTGGTGGATATTGCACTATATAAAAGCTCAATTTGAAAGCTCGATTTGAAGGATTGAATGAAACACTGTGAGGCGTGTTGTCCGTGGCAAATCCGTGTAAAAATCGCTCTATGAATGTTCCTATTCATTATTCTATTCATTCATGACTCATGTCAATACAACACAATGACAGAAATATAAACAAAACAACGAAAACATGTTTCTATCAAAACGCATGAACATAAAAATGTCATCTGGTTTATATTAACAAATAATGAACACTTTGCACGTGCGAGATTAACATCGAAACAAGACTTCTTGATTTTATAATACAATTATTAATTTACATCACAAACAAACAAAAAGATCGTTTAATTTATTAATGGGTTATGGAGCGTATCGACTTAATAACGAGTTATGGTTATGCAAAACTTGAATAAAGCCTTGGCATTTCATTGAAAATGGGCAGTAACTGAATGAATTTACAAATAAAAAGAATTGTATTTCACGCAGATTTAGCGGTCTTGTGGTGTAATATTCGCTTTGTAACTTGTAGGTCGGTCTCTGATTGAGTCCCGCTGTGTGAGGCGCAAAGTTGAGTCTTTGAAAAAAAAGACTCTTTACACACGTTTTCTTATCGCACTCTGGTGTAATGAGTACAGGGCTGGTAGCAGCGTTGTCTGTGTGGGGAACACAAATATTGTAATAATATGTAGTGCCTTACTTGGTAGAGCACTGCCTTCACACCCAAATGGACCAATCTCGATCTATGGTGAAGTCGAGATTTATTTCCGATTCACATTTAAGAAGTGATTTGGGTAGCCGTTCTGTTTAATCTGGCGTGAGTACATTGCGAGGGACTAGCGTCCTATCCCAAGGGTAGCATGCAATTTCTATTGTCAATTTCCACGCTATAGAAACCAGGATATACTCCGACTCCATGGTCTCTGAAGTACTACTATTGTAGTGGCTTTGAAGGGTTATGTGTCACAGGCTGATTATGTCTTGTAATTCTATATGTTAAGTGTCGCTATTATCTTGGGACCCTTTATTATAATGAGCTTTGCGCACATAAAGTGGATATTGATAGTATGCGCTTGGCTAAGAAGCTCACAACATTGCCATTTGGAAGTATATAACGGATCAACACACAACTCGGTGTAACCATGGCCTGTTATAGTCTGGTTGATACAATTAAGTGAGAATTACTCATCAAGGGCAACAAAAAAAAAAAAAAAAAACAATAACAAAGACCTGAGTGGAGTCAACTTCGTTCTATCTATAGGGAGCTAAACTTAGAAAAAAATAATGACTGCACCCGGCATCGATACTGGTTCCTGAAGCTGCTGGTGAAACAGGTACCCCCCTACCAAAGGTAAAGTAAGACACGATCCTTTAGAGCCAATGGGCTCATGGAGCTGGATATTATACCAGTTTCTATCTATAGCGTGAAATGAACAATAGCAATTGTTTGCTACCCTTTGGGTAGGACGCTAGTCTATCGCAAAGTACATTCCGCCAGATCTAGCAAAACCAGCCATTCAATCACTGCTAACACACACACACACACACACACACACACAAACACACACATAGTTTTTCATCCTTTAATTAGCCACATAATATGTGACCATCAGCCCAAACACAGTATTACGTCTAAGTAGACCAGATGCTGAAATTTGAATCGACAATCAAAAATATGAAACTTGGGCTCAATTTATACTCTTTTTTTTTATAATGAGAATGAATGCATTTTCATTCTCTAAGAAGAAGCCGAAACATAAAAAATCTCGACTGCACCCGGCATCGATCTCAGTCCCTCTGCATGTAAAGCGAGTGCTCTTCCAACTGAGCTATCGGCCAAGGTAAGGTAAGGTCGATTAAATTAACCATGTGAATCTTTTGAGAATCAATGTCTTTTAATGAAAACATGGAAAGTTACTGCCCTTTAACGCTCTCCTTACCAGCCATTTTCAGGATTTTCCCCAAAACTTCACATCCAACTAACACAAAAATATATATTTTTAATCACTCAAACACAATAGCAGTAAAGTTCTTGCGATACATAATTTCTTTAGCAAAACATGCTCTACATCACACTGTTCATTTTCTTTAAATCTTATGATGTACAAAAGAAATTTGAAAAAGAAAAATGTTGGTTGTATCATAACGAATGTGACGATTTTCCTTTAGTTGGTATCGACTTGGTTGAAGAAAACGACTATGTGGTCTTGTGGTATGGCATTCGCTTTCGGATCGGAGGGTCCTGGGTTCGAGCCTCGCTCGGCGCATAGTTAAGTCCTTGGAAAAGGCTCTTTACTCACATTCTCTCACCGTACTCAGGAGGAAAATGAGTACCTGGCCGTTGACAGCGTTGTCTCTGTCCGAAAAAAAAATAATATCGCCTAACAGGCGTCATGTCCCGTCTTACATGTTGATTGCATGTCGCTGTTGACCAGGGACCCCCTTGTAAAGCGTTTTGAGAACTTTTAGTGGATATTGCGCTATACAAAAGCTCAATTTTTTTTTAATAGGTCATAATCAACCATTTTAGGTATTTCTTTTTTTTTCTTTTTTTTTTTCTTGGGGCCAATTGTAAAGATTGATTTATAATAATATATATATGTAAATAACCCACGGCCCGATACCCACGTTATCGATGGTACAGATTGGAAGTGTATGTGGTTATATTTCACGTGGGGTGGCGGGTGACTCGCCGGTGACGACGACATCTGGCTGTTGTGCCTGTTTAGTTTATGACTAAGTATACAAATATATAATATATGCAAATTATGATTTGTGTATACGATAAGAAATCAAATTTTCATTGAAATTTTGATAGATATTTTAAAATGTATTGGGTAGCCGAGGAGAATCGATGGCTGGCTATATCTCTAAGATATATCAAGATTTTCTCTGATCAGGAAGTTGTGATCAAATTACCAACCCAATCATTCAAACATGAAATAGTATGAAAGAAAACATGCAAAAAAAAAAAAAAAAAATTAATGGAAAAGATAAGAAAAATCAAACAAAACTAAACAAAACCAAAATTTGTAAAATTATGCACAAAATTATTTTTTTTAATGTGCATTTTATTTCCATACGCCATTATTATTGTAGTGGAAGGTATAGCCCCGACAGTAGAGCCGTCCAGGCGGAATTGTCGTACCAGTAAGGTCGTTGGTTCGAGCCCCCATCACCGCCGCAAAAAAAAAGTTTCTTCTCTATCACTGTCTTCTGGCACTTTCCTACTCACTTCATTTCTTGTTATTATTTATTGGTTTAGACATTTTACACCTCGATTATATTATTATAGATTACACACAGCGTTGACACATAATATCATTTTTATTTCACTCGTTAATTTCTTTACCTCCCAAATTTTACACATTTGATTTAATTTCGAAATCCGCATTTTCCGCTAAATTAAAAAAAAAATATCAGCTTATCTATCTATTTATTTATTTATTTATTTATTCATTTATTTATTCAATTATTTATTTATTTATTTATCTATTTACATTTCGACATCGAGCTCTAAAAATATGCCGATTAAACGTGCCAAAAACACTGTTCTGTCGTCTGTATGGAATTAAACGAGGTATTAACGTTTTTTTCTGGGGAGATTTTTGTCATCGGCCGAAGAAGGATTTTGAGTCCGAAACGTTCGTGTATTGTATTTTTGTTGTTTTTAAAATTGTTATTGTTATAATATGTTACAGTGAATGACATAATCAGCCGGATGGTGAAAAGGTTTGAACTGAGATATCGCCAAGTTTAGTTAGAAGGTCAATTTTTTTGGATCAAAAATGAGTTCTTGTCATAAAAGATTAAATCAACCCTTTTTGCACATCTTCTGGAAATTTCAAAGCGTAATTTCATTTCTAAATATGTTTAACAGGTAGTCATGTTGAAAAAGTATGAAATTTGAGAAAAATGCTGGATACCTTTCCCATACATCTTACCATAACTTCATGAAAAATCACCCGATTTACTTCAAATAAAGACTACAATGCTCTGGGGAGCATATTATTCTTCCAGAAAATGCAAACAAAAAAAGTTCACCTTCCGACTGATTATGTCATGCACTAACACATATTTATTTTTGTGTACATTCCTTTTCACAGTCGACATCCTCTAACAGTTAAGCGTTCACATAAGCTTCACTAAGTGCATTGTGATCAAAGATTACCAGTAATAGATGCAATACTTTTCATTACAACAACAACAACGTAATAATATACAACAATCTCTTGTTCTATTTCGCGATATAAACATTTAATTTGGTTGGCCGATCTTCCAGCTGCGAGATCTTTCCATTCCATCTGAAATTGGAGGCCCACAACAATGAAAGAAATCGATTTTCATCGTGAAACAAAAGACGTCAAAAGAAATATCAACCAATCATTTCGAACTTTGCTGTTTCTTTACATTTATTCATTTAGCTTGCGATAAACTTTGTATTGTATTATCATTATTATTATTATTTTTAATCGATGAAAATCAACAACAGATGTTTCAAGAAATGTTGATAAAGGCGTTTCTTGTGTTTTGATTATAACACATTACTCGAGTGAAGTAAAGTTATAGTGTTGTAAAATTTATTCATTATTTAATTAAAACAGTGCGCGACACCTGCTGTCCCTTTTAGCGGAAAAACAGCGTTTACTGCGTATTCCTTTTAGGCGAATTTACACACGAGTTCGCCTCGAGAAATTTAAATTAGAACTCAGCGGGCACCCACGTCTCATTTTATGAAATGATATCTAAAACCTGACGTGGGTCAGTTTAATCAAGTGTGGTCAAGCGACACGATAACATTGACCGTTGCTAAAAGCAGCTGGTTAGTTGGTCATTTCCAATTATTTGGTTTCATAAATTAGAAATTAGTTTTAATTATTTCAAACTCGGTGGCGGATAAGCACCAGGGAAGCTGTAATTACATTTTTTTTTTTAAATCGTGTATGTGTGTATTACATACAATTATTAGTGATAACAGCAGACTGCGCAAATAAACGGAAAATTTGATCAATAACGGTATTATGTCAGGTTGATATATATATATATATATATATATATATATATATATATATATATATATATATATATATATATAAATTATGCCTTTTGCGCCACGATATCATAAGACATCGTCGCCTAAAAAAAACAAAAACAACACATTTGTAACCTTTAACCTTTATAGTCTGCTTGATATAATGTAGTGAGAACTAATCACTAACAGGTTGTCTAAAATAACAACAGTGAGCCGAGCATAGCCTCAATGTTAAGACTAGGAATTAGATTTTCTTCCTCCAGGCATTTTACGACAATTCATGTATCTCGAGCGTGTATATAGATAGAATGCGCTTGGCCAAGGAGTTCACAACATTGCCATCCGGAAGAAAAACGGACCAACACACAAACTCTGTGTAACCATGAACTTTTATAGTCTGGTTAATACAGTTTAGTGAGAACAACTCACAAACGCGGATGGCAAAAACAATAACAAAGGCCTGAGTGACGTCATCTGCATACTATCTATATGACAGCTGTTAGTAGACCAAGCGAGATTTATTAACTCACATCCTCTCTCTCCATCGCCCCCCCCCCCCCCCCTCCAATACCTTTTGTGGTTTTATAAAGCAACAAAGTTCCATAATTCAAACATAGGAGCTAGATAAACAATGTCCGTCTATATTAAATTACGATAGATACTGTGCCCTTGGTTAAGAAACTCACAACAATGCCAACCGGATGTATAACGGACCAACATACAAAAATGTGTGTAACCTTGAACGTTCATAGATAGTTCGAAGATGACGTCACTCATGCCTTTGTTATTGTTTTTTGCCATCCGCGTTTATGAGTAATTCTCACTGAACTGTATTAACCCGACTATAAACGTTCATGGATACACACAGTTTTGTGTGTTGGTCCGTTATACTTCCGGATGGCAATGTTATGAGCTTCTTCGCCAACCGCATACTATCTATAGTCTACTTAACACTGTTTAGTGAGAATTACTCATAAACGCGAATAGTAAAAAACAATAACAAAGACCCGAGTGACGTCAACTTCATTCTATCTATAGATAGTATGCAGATGACGTCACTCAGGTCTTTGTTATTGTTTTTGCCATCCGCGTTTATGAGTAATGCTCACTGAACTCTATTAACCCGACTATTATCGTTCATGTATACACATCGTTTTGTGTGTTGGTCCGTTATACTTCCGGATGGCAATGTTATGAGCTTCTTAGCCAAGCGCATTCTATCTATAGATAGAATGCGCTTGGCCAAGGAGTTCACAACATTGCCATCCAGAAGTATAACGGACCAACACACAAACTCTGTGTAACCATGAACTTTTATAGTCTGGTTAATACAGTTTAGTGAGAACAACTCACAAACGCGGATGGCAAAAACCATAACAAAGGCCTGAGTGACGTCATCTGCATACTATCTATAGAAGGATATTGCAAAACACACGCCATCGAAAATGAAAAAAAAAAAATTAAAACAACAACAACAACAAAAAAAAAAAAAACCAACCCTGAAACAAACAGCAAACAAAACAACACACACACACACACACACACACACACACACACGCACGCACACTGACATACGCACGGTTAAAGGGTTTATTAAGTCCATTCAGCGTTACTCACGCGTCATTACCTCTATAAATAGATGTAGATATTTTCATTACACACGTGTGTCGTGGAAATGAGTAATAATCAATTGATAGTATGCGCTTGGCTAAGAAACTCACAATATTGCCATCCGGAAATATTATAACGGACCAACTGGTTAATGTTTTAGTGAGAGTTACGCACAAATACGGGTGGCAAAAAAAAAAAAAAAAAAAAAAAAAACAATAACAAAGGCCTGAGTGACGTCATCTTCGATCTTTCTATAGAACCCAAGTCCCAGGTTTGAGAGGTTTTGGCAGGTTGAGGGTTATTCTAATTATTTGTGCGACTGTGTGATCTAGTGGTATGACAATCGCTTTCGGATCGGAAGGTCCTGGGTTCGAGCCTCGCTCGGCGCATAGTTCAGTCACACACACACACACACACACACACACACACACACACACACACACACGAGAAAGAAACTTACTTTGTAGCAGACAGGGGCGTGGCTCTATTGGTTCAAATGGTGCCTGGCACCACATCCATGTTTTAAAAATGGATAACAGCATTTTTTAAAATATATAAAACTGAGAAATGGTATATATCGCCTTTTATCAACAGTGCGAAACAGACTCCCTTTCTGTCTTCTACCCACGCTTTTCTTCCGATTCACACAGTCCGTTGATGACTGTCGTCAGCGACTGTGTACTATGGCTGAGCGAGTGACTGGATTTCCCCACTCAAACGATTCCAAGGAGCGGATCTTTGCTGGCTCCATAAGGCTATTACTATAATGTACTATAATGTTGCCACATTGAATACCTGGCTCGAATTTTTACCATCTTCACATACGAGAAAAAACCCGCCTCAGGTGCCGAGGAATTTTTGCTCCAACTCTGTTGGACTGGGGAAAAATAGCTAATGTTGGTCATTTACGTCCTAGTCATAGTATGGTAACTTCGACCATCTTTATTATTATCGAAATCACGATTATTAACAAGTTCATTTGTTTCTCTCTCTGTGTCGTGATTAGTGTATATTATTATTATTATTATTATTATTATTATTATTATTATTATTATTATTATTATTATTATTATTATTATTATTATTATTATTATTACCATTATTATCATCATCATCATCATCATCATCATCATCATCATCATCATCATCATCATCATCATCATCATCGTCATCATCATCATCATCCTCATCATCATCATCATCATCATCATCATCATCATCATTATTATTATTATTATTGCTGCAAAAATTGATATGAAGGAATGTGAACGAGTTAAGTCAAACATTTCTTGATAGTGATGCTATATGCTAAATGCATGATCTTCGCGTGAATATGCGTGTTTGACTTTGTGTGTGTGTGTGTGCGTGCGCGTTCATCTCACATACACACACACACACACACAGATAGGTAGATAGGTAGATAGATAGATAGATAGATAGATAGATAGATAGATAGATAGATAGATAGATAGATAGATAGATAGATAGATAGAGATAGATAGATAGATAGATAGAGAGAGAGAGAGAGAGAGAGAGAGAGAGAGAGAGAGAGAGAGAGAGAGAGAGATCTTGTATGGTGTCATGTTTGATTTCCGAAGTGGAATGGGGCTGTTTCATGACGTAACTACAGTACTCTTTTAATAGGCCATGGGCTGTTTACATTCTTACGCTTTGTAAGTTTTGAAATTACCCTTTGTTCGATTGACATTCAATGTCTGCATGTGTCCCTTTAGCCATTTCCCTCAGTGTCCAAACTCCAATCAATATATTCGTTCGTGATTTATATAAACAAACTATTGAAAAGATTTGCAGGAATAGAAACATCACCATGCAAATTTACTTTACAAGTATGTAAGTTTTTTTTTTCTTTCTTTTATATTTACACATGTAGCATGTGTAAGTCATTTTCGTCTGGCACCACTTTATACTGTAAGCATGCCACGCCGCTGAGCTGAGTAGAAGCATCTACTGTTTTGTGATGTGCATTAATCAAAGAATTGCAACAAACCCTTTGGCGATTGATCAAAGGGAGGTAATAAGTAAAAAAACAAAGGCAACCATACTATTTCAATGTATTCTGTATTTACATCCCTTGATTCTAAAAGGTAAAACTGCTTGAACTGTTAACTGTATGCATATTCTTATCATCATCATCATCATCATCATCATCATCATCATCATCATCATCATCATTATTATTATTATTATTATTGCTGCAAAAATTGATATGAAGGAATGTGAACGAGTTAAGTCAAACATTTCTTGATAGTGATGCTATATGCTAAATGCATGATCTTCGCGTGAATATGCGTGTTTGACTTTGTGTGTGTGTGTGTGCGTGCGCGTTCATCTCACATACACACACACACAGATAGGTAGATAGGTAGATAGATAGATAGATAGATAGATAGATAGATAGATAGAGATAGATAGATAGATAGATAGAGGGGAGAGAGAGATGAGAGAAGAGAGAGAGAGAGAGAGAGAGAGAGAGAGAGAGAGAGAGAGAGAGAGAGAGAGAGAGAGAGAGAGAGAGAGAGAGATCTTGTATGGTGTCATGTTTGATTTCCGAAGTGGAATGGGGCTGTTTCATGACGTAACTACAGTACTCTTTTAATAGGCCATGGGCTGTTTACATTCTTACGCTTTGTAAGTTTTGAAATTACCCTTTGTTCGATTGACATTCAATGTCTGCATGTGTCCCTTTAGCCATTTCCCTCAGTGTCCAAACTCCAATCAATATATTCGTTCGTGATTTATATAAACAAACTATTGAAAAGATTTGCAGGAATAGAAACATCACCATGCAAATTTACTTTACAAGTATGTAAGTTTTTTTTTTTTCTTTCTTTTATATTTACACATGTAGCATGTGTAAGTCATTTTCGTCTGGCACCACTTTATACTGTAAGCATGCCACGCCGCTGAGCTGAGCAGAAGCATCTACTGTTTTGTGATGTGCATTAATCAAAGAATTGCAACAAACCCTTTGGCGATTGATCAAAGGGAGGTAATAAGTAAAAAAAACAAAGGCAACCATACTATTTCAATGTATTCTGTATTTACATCCCTTGATTCTAAAAGGTAAAACTGCTTGAACTGTTAACTGTATGCATATTCTTATCTTGACCAATGAGAAAAACTTAACTTTCATTTTCACATTTATAAAGATCCAAGAACAAGGTTTACTGAGTTCCAAATGAACTTTGCGAGAAAAATTGAATAAAATAAAGACGTCAAGTGTCTGTGAGGCTTAGTTAAAAGCGAGACGATGGATGAACAAGGATGTCCGCGATGCAAAACAACAAAATATAGAAACCCTTCTCTCAAGTTGATGGTGAACGTCTGCGGTCATTCTTTGTAAGTTTGGAATGATGTTTCAATTTCAATCTTCAAATTCAATTCATTTGGTCATTGGTTTGTACTTGTATTTAATTTTCAAAATTTTGGTTTTCTAAGTGACTAGATAAATATCGCTGTAATAGAGTGACACTTAAAGCAACACTACCGTGCCAGCATTTTGTTTGATTAAAAAAAAAAAAATAGAATTAATTATTACGCTGTGATTATCCCCAGACACGTGTCTGGGGATAATAAAAATTTGTTATCCCCAGACACCTGTCTGGGGATAACGAATTTTTATTATCCCCAGACGCATATTTGAAACTCCGCTCTTTTAAACAATTATCCACATTCCAGAATATGGAATGTTTCCAGATGCACATAGAAATAAGGAAAGTTAATAAAATATCTATAAAAACATAAAATTAACCAACATTAAAATCAGTTGTTACTACATATACACAATATGCGTCGACTTCGAAGTGGGTGTCATGGCCGAATGGTTTAGTCGTCTGTCCTGGAAGTTTGACTATAATCGACGTTGTGGGTTCGAATCCTGGTAACGTCACTTTTTTTTTAAAATTCCGTCTTCTTTTTACAGAACGTTGAAAGGGATAAATGTCCCATCCATCCTCCCCCCACCTCTTTTTTTTATTATTAAACTCTCTCTCTCTCTCTCTCTCTCTCTCTCTCTCTCTCTCTCTCTCTCTTCTCTCTCTTGTTTTTTTCTAGTTTCTAGCAAATATATTCGTCCCCACTCCGATCTCAAATAGTGTCTAAAAAGAATAAATAATTCAAAAGCAAACAAAAAGAAATATTCAGAGAGCGACCAAATGGTCAGATAGAGGAGAAAAAAAAAAAACAATAATTGTTTTAAAAATAAAAACAATAATTGTTTTAAAAATAAAAACAATAATTGTTTTAAAAATAAAAATAATTTAAGAAATTCATGCTCAGAAACGGAACATTTACATAAAGGTTTAGCAAACAAAAAACTCTAAGGTTTAGGTCAAAATATTAAAAAAAAAAAGAAAAAGAGAGATTTCCCTCGGAGCAGGGAATAGTGTTAACATATAATAATAATAATAATAATAATAATAATAATAATAATAATAATAAATAATAATAATAACAATTATAATAATAATAAACAATTATAATAATAATAATAAAATTATAATAATAAAATATAATAATATAATATATAATAAATAATAAAATTAAAAAATAATAGTAATAGTATGATAATAGATATGATAATAAAATAATAATATTAATGATAAAATATAATAATGATTATATGGTATGTAATAAATATACAAATAATTAAATTATTATATTATTATTATTATATAATTAATTATTATATTATATTATTATAATAATCATATATTACATTGATCCAAAACAAAAAAAAAATTAATAATCTAGACAAATTAAATAATGAAATATATTATCGGAGAAATAAAAAATTAACTGATTAAAAAAAAACTCTTGCTCGGATATTCAGAAAAAAGTGAAAAAACAATGAAAATCAATTGTGGAAGAAAGAAAGAAAAATGTAAAAAAAAAAAATAAATATGAGTGAGTGGGGGGGGGGGGGGGGGGGTCGCGACTGGGTCGAATCTGTGCAGCTAAAAGGAGTAAACTGAAAGGTGGCCTTACCCACTGAGCTGCCTATCCACACCGCTATCGGAATATTTTAAATTCATATATGAGCTAAACATATTTCCACCAATTTTGCTTCTTGTTTTGGTACGGTAGTTATTTTCATCTCTGATTCGAATAAAAATATGTTGTTGGATCTAGTTTTGTGGACGTGTGATACTAAATTGTATTGTCTTGTGCGAAGCAGACAGGAAAATAACAGGTGTCGGTTTTGGGCTTTGGGGCGAACAACACCATGGCCTAGGAATTCGTCCGCGACATAAAAATTATTCCCGTCGTCCCCAAAATTGTGGCCAGAATGAGCAAATTATAGAAACAAGAGATGATCAATAAAGTTAACAGGTAGGTTGGTAATGAAAATTTAAATGGTTGATGGACTATGAACAGATTTGATGATTAACAACTTTCTTCCTGGTTGAAAATAAAAAGTCGAATTGCCAAATGACAATAAAATTCCACTATTTATTGCATTTGAAGCAATTTTAGGATGATAAACAATCATTTTATTCACAAAAATGAGTTCACGAAAAATTGCACCCGATGACCTTTCAAGGGCCATAACTCCTGTAAATGATACTTGAAAAAACTGTAACACCCGGATTAATTTGTGTGATATGTCCCTGAAGCATGCCTGAATTGTGCTAGTGCAAAATCCCTCTTGTTTATTCATCCTGAAGGGAAACAAGTACACTGTAATAGATTTTTTTTTCAAATTATAGAGAAAATGGCTATCAAAGATTTTAAAACGCTATATGGCTTTGTAAAATATTTTATGATATGAGGCAAAAAATGAGAAATTACAATGAAATTCCATTATTGATTGTATGTGAAACAATTTTAAGGTGATAAACAACCATTTTATGCACAAAAACGATTTCACAAAAAATTGCACCAAATGACCTTTCAAGGGCCGTAACTCTCGTAAATGACACTTGAAAAAACGGTAACACCCGGATTAATACTCAAGATATATTGCTGTTTCAGAAAAACCATGTGGCGAAAACTCCCCCAGGGGGGGGAGGGTTTCGCCCACTGGCCCATGCACTATTTTCAGATCAAAGTAACAAAAGAAATTTCATTGATCCATTTGCTTTAAAATATTTTTTTTTAAAGAGCTGGATTTGACATTTGATCACTATTTACTTTCATCTTGTGTTAAATATCACTTGATATATTAACTGTTTTGGGACACAACCACTAGTATTTTTTCCAGAATATTTGGTATTTTTCATGCCTAGTTTGGCATTTTGCATAAAATCTTTCTACCCACTTGCTACATGCGTCTGAGGATAGTATCCTCAGACAGGTGTCTGGGGATAACAAAAATTGGTTATCCCCAGACACCTGTCTGGGGATAACGAATTTTTATTATCCCCAGACAGGCGTCTGGGAATAATGACAGCCTAATTATTAATCATAGAATAGTCACTAAAAACTAAAACTTTTAAAATGGAAAACACCTTCACCTGACCTACCTTGTTATTTTCTACTATTTAATACTAGATACTACGAGTGTATTTGCAAACATTTGCCAATAGTCTACTGGCTATTCGCAAACGGTTAACCAGTGATTATACACAGACACATTTTTGAAACTCCGCTCTGCTTAACATTTATATTCACTTTCGAGAAGTGAAAATGTTCTCCATGCAGTTTGAAATAAGTAAAGTAAAGTTAACAAAATATTAATAAATGTATAAAATGACTTAAACAACAAACCAGTCGAGGGACAGTTAATTACAATATTATATAAACAATATGAGTCCATATTCATGACCCATCGCCGCCACTTTTTTTTTTTTTTTTCTGTTTTCTTTAAAAAATTGGTAGCGTCAATTGCCAAGGACTTTGACAATTGTCAAATCGTCATTTGCCAAGGACCATGTCAGTTCATCAACTACGCATGTGTACTTTTAACTGCCACAGAGTAACGTTAGTGCCCTGAAGTGATGTATTGTCACAGAAGAGTGATGTTATTGATATTAATTTTAATTAATACTTTCATTTTCTCTTCTCTCCCTGTCATATTCTCTTCTTTTTCATTGTCTCTCTCTCTCTGTTATTTTCTCTTTTCTCTGTGTGTGTGTCATTTTCTCTCTTTTCTCTCAAATCTCTCTCTCTCATTCAATTCCTTTTATAATAGCCACGGACCGTGCCAATTGGTAAATCTTCAACTATCTACTATTAACAGCCACGGACCAATGTCAATTAATATTTACTGTCATTTTCTCTCTCCTCTCATACTCATTTTCTTTATTTCTCAGATTTTCTTTCTATCTTCATTTTCTCTTTGCTCTCCTTCTTATTTTCTTCTCTATCTCCATCTCTGTTTCATTTACAAATTTTATCCTGTTCCTCTCTCTCTCTCTCTTTCTCTCTCTCTCTCTCTCTCTCTCTCTCTCTCTCTCTCTCTTTCTCTCTCTCTCTCTCTCTCTCTTTCTCTCTCTCTCTCTCTCTCTCCTCTCTCTCTCTCTCTCGCTCTCTCTCTCTTTCTCTCTTTTTTTGTCACGGACCTTGCCAGTTGGTAAATCGTCAACTATTTACTATTAACTGCCACCTATTGATCTTGTTGAACAAATGTTTTATGTGAATTGTACCTTATTATGACGATATGCAGTATATTTTCATCTAAAACAAAGGAAATCCTACTTTTTCTTTTTTTTTAATCTAGGACTTGTAGGGATTTGCCACTTCATCCTTCTGTTTTTTCCCCGCTGAATCTGAAAACTACAGTAATTTTTGTTTTGATATAATTTTAACTCATGTTGGAATTTGTGAAAAGACTTATAAAAATAAAAAATAAATATCAATGAGTGTAGACTCGATCCATTCCACAAGGAATGAATGATGGGGAGAAAGTGACGGGATTCGAGATTCATATGGGCGCAAATCAAGGCTCAACTGAAATCACGACATACAGCTGAAGAGTTCCAATTTGACTCCTTGGCAATTGATGAACCGTCAGCTACCAAAGACTCAGTCCTTGACAATTGACACTTCCTAAAAATTTATTCCCCCCCCCCCCCTCCCCTTTCTTCATAGGAATGTTATAAATAATAAATGCTCCCCAGTTTTTCTTCAGTTTACTTATATTTTCATCTTTCTTCTTTTAAACTGCTTTTAAATGAAGAAATTTCATCCAGAAATAAATTATTAGGGTATGAATTAAAAAGGCACCTTAAATTTAGTATTTTACCAAAAGTATATTAATTAAATAAAATATTAATTGTATTAAAATGTCTTCGTACAAATTTGATTTTTTTACATTTTGTGATAGTTAACATGTTCTATTTTATCATAGTGAAATCTGAATTGCCAGTTAAGTTATGGTCATTTGAAGTGAAATCTGCAAAAATCATTGGAAGTGAAAGAATGTTATGTTACTGACATAGTTAATCATTTGAATTATGTCTTTTTATTGTTATAGTGTAATCCGTATTTTTGAAAAAGTAAAATGTTGCTTTTTGACGGCACACACAGCAAATGCTAGCTGTTCCGTCAAGTCTCTATATAAATGATTCTTGCTATCATTATTGGCTGTTATAAAAACTTTTTATACTTTACTTGCAGCTGATGACTTGCTTGTTGTAATATATTCAAAAACAATAATTGTATATAGAGATAATATCTATTTACTTAACCAGTTATAGCCATATTATTATCATTGTATCTCCAGATGTGATAATTGTGTCAATCTGCTCTTCGTCAAAGGTTCTGGGACTTGCCCGGAATGTGGGACAGCACTGAGAAGGACAAACTTTCGATTGCAGATATTTGAAGACTCAGTTGTTGAGAAGGAAATAGATATCCGGAGAAAAATTCTTAGAGAGTATGAACTTTTTTTTTTTGAAAAGCAAATCTTAAAATTTTGACATATTAAGATAATGATAATTTCAAATAACCAATAATGAGTTTATATGTGACCCACTGTGTCAATCTGGTATTAATTCACTGGAATGAAGTTGATGAAGAAAATTGAGTTTAAGGACAAAATGATTAGAATTAAGAAATTTTGGTGTTTTAAAGTTGAAGAAACAAAACTCTTGACTGCATTTATTTAAAATCAAATTATACAAGTTAAGTATACAATTCAAATTTAAACATAAGGTTCACTCTGACATAAAACAGTTTTAGACAATTGGTCACATATAGTCTTTGTCGCATCCAAACTAGCAATTAAAATAACTGTATATATATTCACAATTACTGTATACTTTGTGTACTACATACATATTGATATGACACTTTTATTTTACACAAATGGAGGCATTATAATGACATAAATAAAATGTTACATGGAAAATAAATCCAGTTTCTGACTTTAAAAAAACATATAATCAAATAAATAAAACCATCATCATTTTGATTTACAATTGTTAATATGATCTCCTGTCAACCTGAACTAAAAAAGTTGGAATGTCTACATGGGTGCATGATTTCCGGTTTAATCTGGATTTCCGGCTTGTTAAAATCGATTTATATTTATTTCCGGCATCAAGATCACCCTGAAATAATACTGTCTTGATACAGCAGGTCACATTTCAGAATGAGTTTCAGGCTTTTTGGATTTGTTGGGAATGGACTTACGGCTTTTTTGGCCCAACCTACTTGTATCCATGAATGTCTGTCGGTCTTGATCTTCAGAGTTTAGGAAATTAAATACGGCAATAAATGTTGTTTGATAATAATTTTGCCAATTGACTAAAGTAGTCTTTTAGAGTCATTAGGCCCTTGAGGCCAGATAGATTTATCCTGGTTATATAGCATGAAATAGACAATAACAATTGCTTGCCGACTTTTGGATAGGATGCTAAGTCTATGGCTAAGTACTTCTCATCAGATATAATAGACCCAGTTACCCAATCACTGTTGGTTGACAAAGGGGTCAGAAAAATATCGGCTGCACCTGGGATATATCACAGTCTCTTTTCATGTGAAGTGAGTGCTCTATCAACTGAGCTAACGGAAACCCCTGATTGAATAAGTGAAAGATTTATTTACACCTTGATACAACTTACAGGAATTGCAATGATGAGCTGGGAGACGATAAAGTGCTTACTGTGAATATCAAGTTTTGATAGACTTGTAGAATTGCTGAAGGATCTAAGTGACATAACATTATTTAAAAATTGTTTTATCCCACAGTTTCAACAAGAAGGAAGAAGATTTTGCGACACTCAAGGAATACAATGACTATTTAGAGATGGTTGAGACAATAAGTACGATTCTTGTTTTCTTTGTGTGTATTTTCTGTCATTAGTAATTCATTTTAAATTATTTATTCATAACTCATTTTCAAGATAATTTTGATGTGTGGCTAAGGATATGATTTCTGTATTTATATTTTGATGAACAAAAAATGAATATTGTTTTATTAATATGTTTGACTCAAATCAATTCACAGCAGATGATCATTTTTGTTAAACCCTCTCCTTACCACCCATATGAAAATCGTCACATTCGTTAAGATGTAACAGACAAATTTCTCATTCTGATTTCTTTTGTACATCACAAAATTTAAAGAAATGCTTTGATTACACTCTAGATACTTAAAAAATGTGCTACAGAGCTCACTTGTTGCTTTTTTGTTTGAGTAAGAAAAGTCTATTCTTGTGTTGGTTTGGAGTGAATTTTCGGGGGAAATTCTTAAAATAGCTGGTAAGGAGAGAGTTAAGATTGATCCCTCTTGTGTCATTTGACATAAGGGGAGGTACAGTAGAATCCACATAAAATCCACTCCACCTCTCGTTGGTCTCCAATTTTCTGCTCTTTATCTAAATATGTTTTATTGATAATGGATAAAGTCAACCATCTTTCTGGTCCAGCAGTATTGGCATTATCAAGTTCATGGGTGCCAGTTTTCCGGTTCATGACAGAATTCCGGTTTCGCAATATCTCAAAGTCAAATACCTCCGGTTTCAGTGTTTTGAGTAAAATAACCTAATACTAATAGCAAATGTTGAGGGAGTTCCTCTAGTACTCTCTGTCTCTCTCTGTTCTTTGGCTCCCCTAGAGAGAGACAACTTCACTGCTGAGTATTTCACTATGTATTATAAGTTGGTTTTAAAATCAAATTAATTTCCTCATTGTGGCAATATGTTTGCTGTGTAATCATTTAATAACGGTATAAAAACGGTGATGAAATAAGAGTAAAGTTTAGGCCGCATTTTCAGGTTTGGCAAAATGTCGAGAGTTTAGTTTCAGGTTTCAGCACTTCTTCCTGCTGGCACCCATGATCAAGTTTCAACTGTAATATATTTTCCACTTAAAATTAAAGTAATATGCATTCGCCCTGCACTAATGTTTTTAGATCATTTCATGAGCGGGCTTACCGGCCGATTGGATTACCGAAAAAAACGGCGCCGGCTTTTTGCAATTTGGATTTTTTATTTATTTTTTTTTTTTGGTTTAAGTCCCAACAATCGGGTCGGGTACGTCCATATTAAGCGAAACTTTTGAATCACGATGCTACTGTGACCCGGAAGTGATAGTTATATTATTAAATTTGAATCTTGCAGGCTTTTTCAGATTATATGTCTGGTCATAAGTAGACTTGCAGGCTTTTTGAGGTCCAGTTGCTTGCACCCATGTCATTTTTACCTAAAACTAGAAAAGGAGTTTTAAGTACATTCTGTCTGAAGATAAATTGATGAATAAAAGAATATAGGAATTTGGTGTTTAACATAAAACCATTGCATTTTCTTTCTTGTACATAAATTGTAATATTAAGTTTTGTACAAATTTTTCATAGTTTACAACCTGAGCAACAGCATAGATGTTGAGGCCACCAAGAGAAAGATTGACCAGTACAAGAAAGACAACAGAGAGGAGATTAAAAAGAACCAATTGAAAATGGTGGGCATTAACTTTCTTTGAAATTGAAATCAGCTAAATCTGCCCGATAAATTTATTTTCAGTTTTATATTATTTTTATGCATTTTATTTTCATCATGAAAGGATCTTGGTTATAACCAATTATTCAAAGATGTGATTCAGTCAGAGATTGATGTTGCTTTTGTGTTGTGGGTGGAATTCCTTTTAGAACGGGGACTTGGTCCCATGGGTGCCAGTTTTCCGGTTCATGCCGGTATCTCGAAGTCAAATACCTCCGGTTTCAGTGTTTTTAGTAAAATAACCTAATATGGTATAAAAACGGTGATGAAATAAGAGTAAAGTTTAGGCCGAATTTCAGTAGGAACATTTTCTCCCATAGTGGGCAGGGAGGTACTTGCTGTGTCTTCTATCCCCTCTTATCTGTTTTCCAATTGCCTTCTGTCTTTGTCTTGGAGTGAGATTGCTTGGTTTTGTCCTGACCTTGGTCGGAGTCCTTGGCTGAGAGGGAAACAGTCGAATGTATAGTTATTGCTTTGGGAGATTATATTTTTTTCCTTGTAAGTCATATCTCTGTTATGTACTGTATTATGTTTTATTTACATGTTATGTTTGATTTGTTAACATTTGAGTGTATTCCTCTTAGTGGGGACCTGTGCTTGTGTTTGGATGAGACTTTTAGGTGATCTCAAACTAGGCACTTTGATGGTGTGCTCTTGGAATCTACATCTGTTTCCTATTTGAACAAATTCCCCTTTGTCTTACCTTTTCTTGGGTGCTTTAATTGAATTCTATAACTTTTTACTATCCCATTTCTTCCTTTTTACTGGCGCTGCTATGGCCTTAATGTGTTGCAAGCGCCGTAAAACCCTCAAAAACAAAACAAACAGTAGGAACATTTCCAGGTTTGGCAAAGTGTCGAGATTTTAGTTTCAGGGTTCAGCAATTCTTCCTGCTGGCACCCATGCTTGGTCCACAGACTTGCTATATCTTCTAGCCGCCAATATTATTTGTCCTTATCATACGGCTTCGTGTTCTTCTTCTAGTTCCATCCCAATAATAGGGAATGAGATTAGCGGAAGAGTAGCATCCCTTGATTGGACATCACCTTACAGAGAGAACGTCAACATGTTTTTGCGCATGCGTCTCTCTCGCCCTCGCTTTAGGTGAAGTGTCTCCAGAAGCGAGGACTAGAGACGCATACGCACAACCAACATGACGTTCTCTCTCTAATAACTTTTCCGCCGGTGACGTCCAATCAAGGGACGCTACTCTTCCGCTAATCTCATTCCCTACAGGACACATTTGTGCCATAATCCCGACCCACCCATCCCTATTCCCCCATTCCAGGTTCTTTTAAACAAGGTTGCCAATTTTCCGTATATTTACGGAATTCAGTAAGCTATAAACCCTCAGTATAGGGAATGAGATTAGCGGAAGAGTAGCGTCCCTTGATTGGAAGTCACGAGCGGAAAAGTTATTAGAGAGAGAACGTCATGTTGGTTGTGCAGCATGAGACACTTCACCGAAAGAGAGGACGAGAGAGAAGCATGCGCAAAACCATTTTGACGTTCTCTCTGTAAGGTGACGTCCAATCAAGGGATGCTACTCTTCCGCTAATCTCATTCCCTATACTTTCCAATCATCTGCTAAACGGAAAAGATCAAGAACATAATATCTTTTTACTGGAATTTAGCACTCGAAAAGGGGTTGATCTTTGTGTAAAAGTCGGTAAATTTTAGCCTCCAGTATTGGCAACCCTTTTTAAAGAATCTACCATAACTTGCCTATTGTTATCACTGTAGATTTTATAATAGACCTGCTTTCATCACATAGGTATTAAATAATAGAATATGTATGCTTCATGCAAAAGACTTGATAGAATAGATAGGTGTGGTTAACATCATTTCAGTAGTTTCAAATAATGATGTTCCCAACCAGTGCTTATAAAAAAGGAACAATTTATATAGTGTCACTTTGTTTTTTATGAGCGGAGCATGCTTTTAGTCGGCTCATACTTATAAAGGGAGATCACTATATTATTATTATAATTATTATTATTATTATTTTATTATTATTATTATTATTATTTATTATTATATATTATTATTATTTATATTATTATTATTATTATTGTAGTATATATTATATATATTATATTGTATCATAGTATTATATTATTATTATTATTATTATTATTATTACATTATATTATTATTATTATTATATATTATTATTATTATTATTATTATTATTATTATTATTCATCATTATTATTATCATCATTATTGTTATTATTGAACAATGATATTTTCATCAATACCCCAGAGCAAAGACCAGATGGAGCTGGACACATTGATAGAAGAAGAACAATTTCAGGCCAGCATCAGGAAGGCTCAGGATCAGGAGTTGGAGATAAAAGAACGGAATGCCAAGAAGAAAAACAAGGAAGCTCTCATTGATGAATTGGTAATCTATGACTACTTATTATCTTTTATTTCAAACTAGAGTGGGTTTTTTTGGGGTTGGGGGGGGGGGGGGTAGTTGTTTATATTTTGATGTATTTCAAACAGTCATCCACCTGCGAGCCTTTTTTCACAAACTTTCTGAACTTGAAAATTTGTAGAAAAGCGGGATGGTTTAGCACTTGTGTGTTTGCTTTCTAACCTCTCTATCGCTCTGTCTGTCTCTCTCTCTCTCTCTCTCTGTCTCACTCTCTCTCTATCTCTCTCTCCCTCTCTCTTCTCTCTTTATCTCTCTCTTTCTCTCTCTCTCTCTCCTCTCTTTCTCTCTTTTCTCTCTCTTCTCTCTCTCTCTCTCTCTCTCTCTCTCTCTCTCTCTCTCTCCCCCCTTTCCCCTTCCTCTCTCTGTCTCTTTCTCTCTCTTTCTCTCTCTCTCTCTCTCTTTCTCTCTCTCTCTCTCTCTCTCTCTCCCCCCCCTTTCCCTTCCCTCTCTCTCTCTCTCTCTCTCTCTCTCTCTCTCTCTCTCTCTCTCTCTCTCTCTCTCTCTCTCTCTCTCTCTCTCTCTCTTTTCATTATTTCTAATCACTATTTATTGATATAACTGTTTGTTTCACCCTTTTTGTTTTGAATGTATGTAGCTGTGTTTGTTTGACTTTAACTTATCCTCCATTCTCTTGTAAAGCTGTCCAAGCACGTGAAGTGGATATTACAATAATATATAAATGCTCAACTTTAAAACATTAAATGGGAATTCAATAACCCAGTTGTTATGGCATTGCGTCACTGGCAGTTGGGCTGATATTGATCCTGGGAGCAGTTGAGATTTTTTCTACCCCCCCCACACTGTCCACTGTCCACATAGCAATTTTTTGGTAGCTGTCTGTTAGATCTCATTGAGTGATTTGCAATGATGTCCTATCCAAAGGAAGGGAGCAATTGCTGTTGTCCGTTTAATGATATGGAAATTAGGATGAACCCCAGCTCCATGGGCTTTTATTTTATGATTTCGAAGGATTTAAAAATTTTTCTCCGATTTATTCCAGATGTTTTCTGATATGTCAGCAGCAGAGATCATGAACACACACAGGGAAAAGACAAAACAAGTAGAGGAGGAGATGATGGAGACGAGGGCGGCTACTGCCTTCTCCACTGGAATTAGAATTGTATGTTTGAATCCCAGGGTTTTCATATACAGTTCTTGAGCTTTTTTCACAATTCTTTTGATATAAAAATTTATATAAACCTGTAATTTATTGGCATGGATTCAGATTTTTTAAAAGTACCACCTATTTTTGAAATTACTTTCTATCATTATAAGGGGCCCTTTCTTAGTCTATTTGTTTGTTTTAAAAAAAATTATTCCATTGAGGTCTCATCAGTAGAAATTATATTGATCAAGTCAGAGTTTTGATGGACCACTTAAGGCATTTGGTTTTTATCCCAGGTTTGGGAATTCCTATTCAGATTTCCTATTTATAATGGACTCATTCCCTGGTAAAAGCTCTTCATCATCATCATCATCATCATTATCATTGTTATTATTATTATTATTATTATTATTATTATTATTATTATTATTATTATTATTATTATTATTATTATTGATATTTTTCTATTATTTTTACTATTATCTTTATATTTGCCATTAATATTTTCCTTTTTATTTTTATTATTATTTCTTTAATTTCTGTTGTTCCCTGCTCAATGCTAATTCAATTTTATTTTCGTTCTTTGTAATATTTTAACGTTTATCTCCTGCATGCGCAGTCTAATCTAAACCTTTATCTCTCATCTCGTCATCTCAGGGCCACTCTAATCAACACATTCCTTTGGTCAAGGCCGATGTTGGTCAACTTTTCCAGTACATTCCACCCAGTATGGAATGGGGAGGGCCTGACCCACCTTCGATGGATGATGTTTTCTCTGACGGGTAGGCCTATCATTTTATAATTTTTTTAAAAGCAACAAAAAAAAAAAAAAAAAGGATGCTGATGATCTTCAAAACGGCTAATAAAATTTGATTTATTTATCATAAAGGTAAATTTTTTTTCTTTAGGCCCTATCTCGAGGAAAGACACAGACAGTTCAAGTATGAGCTGCTGGGCAGTGCAGCAATAGGAGACTAGTTTCCTGCTCAAGACAAATAAGATGCCCAAAAATAGACCCAATAAGATGTCTATGTGCGGCTATGTAGTCCAGTGGTATGACACTCGCTTTCGGATTGGAAGGTCCTGGGTTCGAGCCTCACTCAGCGCTTAGTTGAGTCCTTGGAAAAGACTCTTTACTCACATTCTCTCACCGTACTCAGGTGTAAAATGAGTACCTGGCCGCTAACAGCGTTGTCTTTGTCCGAAAAATTGTAATATTGTCTAACAGGCGGCATGTCCCGTCCTACATGTTAAATGTTGCTGTTGACCAGGGACCCCTTGTAAAGCGCTTTTAGCACATTTAGTGGATATTGCACTATATAAAAGCTCATTAAAAAAAAAAAATTCTATGGCGGGGCTCAGCCCCTGGGTCTCGAGTGAAAGTGCAATGTCTTATCCCCTTACCCATCTTGCAACAAATGTTGTTGTTATCATCATAGTGACTTGTTCCTCTTCTCCTTCATATTCTTATGTAATAAAAATGGATGTGAAAACAGCATTGTTTTAATCGGCTCTCAAACTATTGAATAGACAGCAACCAAAATTTTCAAGACACATTCTGTATGTAGAGGAGCATGTTAAGGATTCACAATATCGTATCGTTTACAAACATAGACATTTCTTTCGGCTCTTCTAGTCTTTGACTCAATTCTGATTGCTTTATGATAGAAGAAAAAGTTCACTCATTCGACTACATCTTGGCATCAACCAATATCAACTTAGAATTGAGTGATACTGATATTTTTACAATAATATTCCTTCTGTTATCAAGACAGTCCTCTGTTATATGGCTTTTCAAGATCAAGATTTGGCCACTATACTGTTAATTATTTTTGTTTTAAAATGAAATAAAACAATATTGTTAGGTAATGTAAAGTATCGCAGTTGTTTAAGAGAATATTTTGTTATATTCTAATGTAATTTGTTATTGTTTCCAAAAAAAATTTGTCATGAAATATAATACTATAATTTAAAGTATTGTTGTTTTAATTTGTATTTCACAGTTACCTGAGAAATATCCGAGCATCAACAGACACAGAGCGAGCTGGTGGATTCCGAGAGTCGATAGCTTGTCTGAGAGCTGTACAAGATGCTATGTGTGGACTCTACAGTTTTCCTATCGTTCGTGTGACAGAAGCCTCATGAGGCCAGCTGGAGTTAGTTCTGTGTGACTGGGAGAGGTTCCAGACCACCCTTAGTAGGCAGGGAGGCACATACTGTGTCTTCATCCCACTATATCTATTTTCCAACATGTTTTCTGTCTTTGTCTTGGAATGAAATTACTTGGTTTTGCCCTGGCCGTGGCCGGATACCCTGGCTGGGTGGGAAGCAGTCAAATATACAGTTAGAGTTTTGGGAAATAATGTTTTTTGTCTTGTAAATCATCTCTCTGTTATGCACTGTATTATTTTTATGTTTTACATATATAATACGACATGTTAACTCTTAAGTGTGTTCCTCTTAGTGGGGGCCTGTGCTAGCAAGCTGAAAACTGCAAAATTTGCAAAAAGATTTCAAAAATTTGCGATTAATTTTCAAAAAAACACATAATGAGTTCATGAAAGAGAAAGGTAGTTGTTTGATTTTAAGGATTACACAGCGCTTGCAACAAATGTAATATCATATCAGTGCCAGTAAAAAGGAAGAAAATGGGATAGTAAAAAAGAAACTACTCTTGATTAAATATCTTTCACATTCCGCACAAGCTATCAAATTAAAAGTTTAAAAAAGTAAAATTTTGAAATTTGCAAAAAAAAAAAAATTGCAGATTTTGCAGCCCCAACGCAAATCAGTGATATTTTGCAATTTTTTACGGTTACAACATGGCTGCAAGCGATGCAAAAAAATGCCATGCCAGGTAAACCTTGAGTATATTTTCCAATCACCTGCTAAGCAGTTTATATTGTCTTTTTACTTGAGTTCAGCACTCAGAAACTGGTTGGTCTATGTGTTTGGGTAAAAGTTCAGTAATATTTTACCTACTTACCTAATAAGCAACCCTGTAAGGAGTCCTTCAAAGCCATGAGGCCGATGAGGCCCAAAGCTGAAGTTTATCCCAGTTTCTATAGCATAAAATGAACAATAGCAACTGCTTGCTACCCTTTGGATAGGACACTAGTCTGTCGCAAAGTACTAATAGACCCAGCTACTCAATCACAGCGGGACATTAAAAAATTCTCAATAGCACCACAGATCGATCTCAGTTCCTTTGCATGAAGCGAGTGCTTTACCAACTGAGCCATCAGGACCCCTGAAAAAAAAAAGAGTTTGACTCTAAAATATTTTTTTAGGTGAAGGAAAATGCAATTGAGCCCAAGTTTCATATTTTTTATTGTCGATTCAAATTTCAGCATCTGGTCTACTTCGACGTAATACTGTTTTGGGGCTGATGGTCACATATGTGACTAATTAAAGGATGAAAAATTATATGTGTGTGTGTTTTTTTTTTTGTGTGTGTGCATATGTGTGGTTTAAAGGTTTAAAGAGGGAGAGAGAGACAGAGTGAGTAAGAGAGAGTGGGAGTGAGAGAGAGAGAATGGGAGAGATACAGACAGTGAGACAGAGAAAAGAGGGAGAGAGACACAGTGAGACAGAGAGAGAGAGGGAGAGAGATAGACAGTGAGAGAGAGAGAGAGAATGAGCTCACTTGTTTGAATAAATCAACAAGTAGTCAAGTTGACTTTGTTTGATTCTCACCTCATTTGTCAAACTGCTCTTGTTTCAATGTAAATAAATGATGTCATATTCATGTTTGATTTGATCTAGATATGATCTGTTGAAGTTTCAGTAAGAAATATAAACTATGAAATATACTTTTTTAAAGAAAAAATTCCCTTGTCAATTCTTTTCTTTCTTTCTTTCTTTTTTTTTTTTTTTTAGATTTAATTTTTTTTATTTGTAAGTTGGTTGAGATCAAATTTGAACTAGAATGAATGCAATTCTTGAAGGTGAAATATTTTTGCTTGGGCACCATTTCTTTTTTCTTAGCTGAAGTCTGGTTTAGATTTTCATTTAAGAAGACAAATCTGGGTGGGGTTCCTGACCTCCCATAGTGTGCAGGGAGGTCACTTATTGTGTCTTCTATAACCCTATATATGTTTTACAACGTGCTTTCTGTCTTTGTCGTGGAATGAGATTACTTGGTTTTTGCCTTTCCCTTTGCTGAGAGGAAACAGTCAAATGTATAGTTTTGGTAGATGATATGTTTTTTTCCTTGTAAATCACCTCTCTGTTTTGTATTGTTATATTTGGTATTTTGAATGTAATCATTTGCAATGAGTTCCTACTTCTTTCCCTTTCAACTCATTTTTTATAATACTGAGTAAGACATGAAAATATCCTATCGATTTTCAAGGGAAACAACCTTTCAAATCAAAATGAGTAATGGGGTAAAAGTCCAGCAGCCTCCCATGTTCATGAAAATGGAGTGTTGAGTCTTTATCAATGATAATGATAATATAGCAATGACTATCCCGCACAAATCTTTGGGCCTCTTTTTTGCTCACGAAGTGAGTGCCCGAGCGTCAAAATATGGGACGAAGCCGTTTCGTATATGCTATTTAAAAAAATTAATTACGACGCTGTTTATCGATGAATATGACTGAAAGTTGGCACACAGTTAGAAAAAAGGTCATTTTAGATTATGTCAAGCGACAAAACTCGTGCGATTACCAGAAGACCGTTAAAAAAAGATTTTTACTCTTTGGAGTAAAGTATTTCTAAAACTACCGGGCGTGGAGGTTTTGTCGCTCACAAGGTAATACATGAACATTTCTTCTTTTTGGTTGTAAAATTTCATATGAATATGACGAGTACTTTTCCCGTATTTTACAAAACACCATCCTAATTTGCTCTTCAAGTTTCAATCTTTTAATCCACTTATTACGCAAGATACAACCAAAGGTCGAAAAAGCGTCCCATATTTTCGCGTTTTTTTCCTCGTTGCGGGTCATCCAAATAAATGACACCTTTGAAACTGCATAACTTGTTTATTTATGAATGGATTTTCAAAATTCAAAAACATTTTTACTCACTGGAGATAGGGCTTTGATTTTAGATAAAATTTTCCTCAAAAAGAGAAAAAAACATTTTTCATAGTCATTGCTAGATATGTAATAAACATTTACACTGCGCATCTACCCCTCAATGGACTGAGGTCTCTGAGCGCACTGTAATAAGTGTGCATAAATACAGATAGGCCCAGGGTCCACATTCCACTCTGGGCAGCGCATAATCGAGTCCTTGGAATAAGCTCTTTGATCACATTATCTCACCAAACTCAGGTGTAAAACGAGTCGAGGACCTGGCTGTTAACAGCATTGTATCCGTCTGAAAAAAAAAGTGCAATATTGCTTACAGGCATCATGTTTCCTGCTACATGTTAAGTGTTGCTTTGATCATGTTGAGTTGATCACTCTATGATTCTCAGTTGTTTTGCTTTTATATTTCTATACCATCTTTAAAACTCCCTGGGGTGTGGGAAATTGCTGCAAAAGCTTTGCTAGTGTACAAGAGCCAAACAGACTGAATAATTAGTTGTAAGCTTTTGGTTGGATGTTAGTCTATAACGTAATATTCTCTGACACATGAAACTAAAACAACATTATCCACTCATTGCTAAGTTTTGCAGTAAGAGGGGTCAACACCCCCCCCCCCCCCCCCCCCCCCCCTCATCTTAAGAAGAGTTTTTTTTTTTTTACAAAGTAGTCCTGCAGAGCCATTAGGCCCACGGAGCTGGAGTTTATCCCAGTTTCTATTATAGCGTGAAATAGACAATAGCAATTGCTTCCTACCCTCTGGATAGGACGCTAGACTATCCTAAAGTACTTTCTGCCAGATCTAAAATACCCAGCTACCCAATCACTTGGGTGGACAGAGGGATGAGAAAAAATTTTTTTTTGACTGAACTCGGGATCAATCTCAGTTTCTTTACGTGTGAAACGAGTGCTCTAACAACTGAGCTATTGGGACCCCCTAAGAAAGGTAAGACCAATGTTTATTAGACAAAAAAGAGTGTGTCCTGCATGGCATTAAATGATGATGCTGTCGCTAAGGCATTCCATGAAGCTGGGTGGGGATCCTGACCTCCCATAGTGGGCAGGGGGGTACATACTGTGTCTTCTATCACCTTATATCTTATCCAACATGCTTTCTGTCTTTGTCTTGGAATAAGATTACTTGGTTTTGTCCTGGCCCTCGTCGGAGTCCAGCCTGGGAGGGAAACAGTCAAATGCATAGTTATTGTTTTGGGAGATGATATTTTTTTCCTTGTAAATCATCTCTCTGTTATGTATTATTATATTTGTTATTTTGAATGAAAAATGTAAGCATTTGAGTGTATTCCTCTTTGTTGGATTTTGTGATTGTGTCTGGATGAGACTTATAGGTGATCTCAAACTAAGTACATTTGTGGTATGCTCTTGGAATCTACATCAGATCCCTATTTGTTCCCAGTTCCCCTTTGTCTTTCTTTCTCCTGCGTGCTTTAATTGTGTAATTCTAGAACTTTTTACTATCCCATTTTCTTCCTTTTTACTGGCGCTGATATAACCTAAATGTGTTTCAAGCGCCGTAAAACCCTTAAAAACAAACAACAAAACAAGGAGGGTAAGACCAAGGTTTATTAGACAAAAAAAAAGTGTGTCCTGCATGGCATCAATTGATGATCGTTAAGACATTCCATGAAGGTCTATAGATAATCCATCAAACGTCTCATGTCAACAGGAATCACCAATTTCTCGTCCAAAAAGAAAAAAAAAAAACAAATTGGGGGTTAACAATCTTGCCAAAGGAATAAAACGAAAGTGCCGGACGTGGAATTTGGGTCACAATGCAATGCCACCCAGACAGATCAGATAAAGTGGATCTTGGGGGGGGGGGGGGGGGAGGTGTCAAAATCGTGTTTTAGCAATTATGTGGCAACTTTGATTTCTGTGCTTTTCTTGATAATGAACTGATGTAAATAGGAATAGGAATCAACCATTTGTTGTCCAAAAAAGCAAAAGCAAATTGGGGTTAACAATCTTGCCTGAGAAATAAAACGAAAGTGCCGGAAGTGGAACTTGAACCTTTTGGGGTCACAGACAAAGTGAAAATAAAAATGTATACCACAAAAAAATAATCATACTGCCTTGGCTAGGGATCGAACCTCAGTTGTGATGCACAGGCAAAGTTTCATAAACACTAATCACCTTTCCAGATTTTCAATACGGTTTGTTGGCATCTGAAATTAAATGAAGACTCAAATAACTGAGTACAGCATAATCTGTATAAAGTCGATACTATTAATGTCAAATCCTTTTGTTGGTAGGTACCAAATTTTCTGCTCTTTAACGAAGTGCGTTTATGTGTGAGGCTTTGACCTCCCATGGTCGGCAGGAGGTCACAGTTGCTTTCTGTCTTTGTCTTGGAATCGGACCACTGGGATCACTTAGTTTTGTCCTAGTCCTTGACTGGGAAGGAAACAAGTCAATGATAGTTTTTTCATTGTAAATCATATCTCTGCTATGTACTGTTGCATTTATTATTTTGTTAATAATATATATTATTATTATATCTGTTTGTAGACTCTTAGTGGGGACCAGTGTTTGTGTCTAGAGGAGACTTTTAGGTGATCCCATACTAAATACCTTGATAGTATGCTCTTGAAATCTACATCTGTTCCCTATTTCATCCCTTCTCCTTTATTTTACTTTTTCTTGCGTGCTTTGAAATTGTAAATCTAGAATCTTTGACTATCCCATTTTCTTCCTTTTACTGGCGCTGATAGACCTAAATGTGTTGCAAGCGCCGTAAAACTCTTAAAAACAAACGATAAGTGCGTTTCATTAATAATGGATAAAGTAATCCTAACTTAACCGATCTTGCTGGTCCTGCGCTACTGACTTTATTGAAAGAGTTTTTATATAGCGCAATATCCATTCAAAGTCTCAAAGCGTTTTACAAGGGGTCCCAGGCCAACAGCAACACTTAACAGGTAGGACGAGACATGACGCCTGTTAGGCGATATTACATATTCCGGACAGGACAACGCTGTTAAGGGCCTGGTACTCATTTTACACCCGAGTACAGTGGGAGAATGTGAGTAAAAAGCCTTTTCCAAGGAATCAACTATGTGCCGAGCGAGGCTCGATCCCAGGACCTTCTGATCCGAAAGCGAGTGTCATACCACAATATCACATAGCCGCACTTTATCGGGATTCAACTGTAGTTACGAGTAACACCCTCTCCTTCCCTCCTCCACCCCCACAAGATGTGAAAAAGGGAATAGAACAAATACTTCCAATTGTAAATTAAAGAAAAACCTGGGATAAAACCTTATTGAGATTGCACATGAATAGATTTACTTCATTGTTTTATCAACAAACACTAAATAAGGAAATACAACATAGAGTCTGGCTGACGTACGATCCTATCATTCTCTCACTCCTGACTTTCCAATCTAAATCATTAAATTTCAATAAGAATAATTATTATCATAATAGTAATAATAATGATAATAATAATAATAATAATAATAATAATAATAATAATAATAATAATAATAATAATAATAATAATAATAATAATATTCCCTTTATTCATTTCCAATGAATTTTTTTTTTTTACTTTAGAGTCTTTATCAAGGAAAAAAACTGGCCTGTAATGAGCTAGGGCGAGGTGAGTGATGCTCAAATCTCAAAGCCACACCGAGGCGAGGCTTTAACTTTAAACTGAGTACAGTTTGGGTATGAAGCATATATAAACCATACCACTGGCCCTTGAAGATGACGCCAAAGTACATTTGTGTCCCATCATCCCAAACTGGTATTATATCAGAGTGAAACAAATACTAAAAAGTAAAAGTATTGAATACAGAGATTTCACCCCTATTTTAATTGATTGCAAGATAACAACTGGTCAGTGTGCTACACCTACTCCGGAGGTCTCGTTTGCTCAAAATTGAAATGAAAACAATAAAAAACTTGTAATGTATGGTGTCTCTTTTGTTTTGTTTTTTGTTTGTTTGTTTTTTTAACTTCACACTTTCATTTTCATACAGGATAAGTGAATCAAGAGGATGTTAAAAATACATTTAAAAAATTATTGTTGTTAAAAATGAGAAATATCGAGTAAATCGTATACAATAATGAAATAAAAACACTGGATTTTGTCACGCATAATGTCTCTGTTTTAACTCCTCACTTTCATACAGGATCAATGGATCAACAACAAGTATTCAAAAATTCTCATATTAAATCGAGTAAAAAAAAACCCAAAACAAATCAAATAGAGGATTGTTTAAAATAGAAATACTAGTAAATTGCTCACAATGAAATGATAGCACTGGAATTTGTTACGCATGAATGATGTCTCTCTTTTTAAAATTCACTTTCTCATACAGGTTAACTGAATCAAGAGGAAGTTGAAATATTTAAAAACAAAACGTAGAAAAAATAAACAAAACAAACAAACAAACAAACAGGAAATTGTTTAATGTAGAATTTGTAATTCCTTCTCCATGAAACAATAGCACTGGAATTTGTCTCTTTTTTAAACTCTTCTTCACTTTGATACCTTTCATTGAATCATGATGAAGTTAAAATAAAATTATCATCATTTTTAAAGATAAAAAGCCCCAAACAAACAGCGAGTTGTTTAAAATTTAAAACAGAAAGAGTAAATTGTTCCCAATGAAATGATAACACAAACACTGGAATTAGTAACGTATGGTATCTGGATGTTTCTGTTTTTGAACTCCTCACATTCATACAGAATCGCTAAATCAAGATTAAGTTGAAATATTGAAAAAAACAAAATAATTTCTCATAATATCATGTAGAAAAAATAAACAAAACAAACAAACACGGAATAACAGTAAATTGTTTACAATGAAATGATAACACTGGAATTTGTAACACGAGATTTACACACAATTGACACATTGGGATCTATTTATAATAAACAAAACAAACACGGAGTAACAGCAAATTGTTCACAATGAAATGATAACACAGGAATTTGTAACAAGAGATGTTCACACGATTGACACATTGGGATCTATTTATAATAAACAAAACAAACATGGAGTAACAGTAAATTGTTCACAATGAACTGATAACACAGGAATTTGTAACAATAGATTTACACACACGATTGACACAGTGGGATCTATTTATAAGTTAGTGTGACCTACTTCTCAATGTATGGTAGCATGCGTTGGAGTTAACCAGATGTCCAAAAGAGAACTTAGATTTGAAATGAAATGCTTAAGATATACGACATACAGTGGAATCCTGATATAACCAACACCAATAGGACTAGAAAGATTGGTTAGATTTTTATCTTAAGCAAGGCCGACTTTACCTATTATCAATGGAACACACTTAGATAAAGAACAGAACATTTGGGGCTAACAAGAGGTGTTGACTTTATGAGGATCCCACTGTATACGCTTTTAGCGATTCAAGAATCTTTCTGCTCATTATAGAGCTAAGTCCTTGTGGTTTGAAATATGTAGAAGATAGAGCATTTATGATAATTGAATAAGACGACATTTGGATTTTCTTCTCTAGATTTTTATTTAATATTTATTTTTCTCAAATAATGTTTTAACTCAATAACATGCTCTGTACAATATTATTGTTACTCATGTCTTAAGGGCGTTTAATGAACATTTGGTTCATTTTTAAAGCCCTATAATTGTTATGACAATACAAAACATATTTTGGACTATAAATTGTATGTTAAGTATCTTCTTTTTTTCCAATTACATAAAACCATTTTGAGGTATCAGGTCATCAAGATTTACATGTGATTAAATAAAATGAAAATCAGAATGCAATGTGAATCATACTACATACAGTGCAAGCCGTTTAATTGGAAAACATCGTTATAATGAGTTGGTTCCAATTAAGCAGCTGGTCCGATAAAGCGGCGTTCCGATTACCGGCTTTGACTGTATCTACTACTCTTTCCACTTGTTTGAGAAAGTGTCGACTTTCACTTTTTTGTCACAAATTAAAACATAGATACACACAATTATTGTTATAATTATATATTCTTCATGTTTATATCATGACAATCAAAATGCAATGTGAATCATACTTATATCTTCCACCCTTTCCACGTTTAGTTGTACAATCTCTTTTCATGCTTAGGTTGGCTTCTATCCGATGTGTGATGGTGAAATAAATATTTCTATTGGTGGAGTTTTGTGAATATGCCATAATAATTTTATATTTTTAAAAATCACATTAAATGTGACCCACGGCGTCGACATCGTATTATGTTGGAATGAACTAGATAAGAAGAAAATTGAGTTTGGAGTCAAAGTATTTCGAAAAAAGGAATTTAAATTTCTTGAAGTTTACGAAACACATTTTTCTCTCAAAATTTATTACTAAATGTATACCTAATACTTATCATATTTCCTAAAAGTCTAACAAAGATAATGAATTATTTCAAACCTTAAACACGACATGAAATTGAAACAATCTTAAGTAAATGACATTTGATTTTGATTATGACAAACATTAATCATATTCTTATCGTAATAAATTCAATTCTTCGTCGATCACATTTCTAAAATAGGTCATTAGTCATAAGGGCAAGCATTTTTTTTTGTTTTGTTTCAACTTTAATGCCATTCCAAATGTTTTGGTTTTAAACATCAGCCAAGATAATATCGTTTAGTGACGAATTGTCACAAATGTAATCTATAGATAGTATGCGCTTGGCTAAGAAGCTCACAACATTGCCATCCGGAAGTATAACGGGCCAACACACAAAACTCTGTGTAACCATGAACTTTTATAGTCTAGATAAGACAGTTAAGTGAGAATTACTCATAAACGCGGATGGAAAAAAACAAACAAACAAACAAACAAACAAAAAAAAAACAAAAAAAAAAAAAACAAACAAAACACAATAACAAAGACCCGAGTGACGTCAACTTCATTCTATCTATAACTATAAGTTGCTGGAATAAAGCGGCATGCTATGACTCATATCTTTGGACTGCTAGGTAATCATAAATAAACATAAACGTTTGTTATCATTTTAATCACAATAAATAAAGATTCAATATATGTATTTTTTTTTCAACATTGATACTTTAAACATTACCCAAATTATTTTTCTTTAAAAAAGAATCAGGAACTCTAGAAAACCTATAAAGGTTATCACATCAGGGTGTACGGCGCTTATCTCCACTTGATATCAAAGTCCCGTTTTTTATTGGGGTTATTTGTTGTTGTTTTTTTTTTTTGTTGCTGTTGTTTTTTGTTTTTTTTTGTTTTTTTTTTTTGTTTTTTTTTTGTTGGTTTTTGCTTGTTTATTTTATGTTTGTTTAATTTTTCTGTATAACAATATTAAATAAATATCACGGATAGATTCCAAAGCTTTATTAGTAGACGATTATATCAACATAGCAATCTATCGACAAAAAGCAGTCCAAAAAAGATTGTAATAATTTAAAAAAATACGACAAAACACTGAGTACAGTTGGCTAACGATGTACTGTGTGTATTTTCTATTTCTTTAACTTTAGATTTCATGTTATCATACTTCATTACAATTAGCAATGGTAGCTACATGCTGTTCGCACGTACCTGAAACACGCACACATACCAATAAACACGCTCGCTCTCTCTCTCTCTCTCTCTCTCTCTCTCTCTCTCTCTCTCTCTCTCTCTCTCTCTTTATACATACACAGGCACGGATACATACATACATATATATATATATATATATATATATATATATAGTTATATATATACACACACACACACACACAAACACAAACATACATTGACACACAATTACACACATATAATACATGTTGTTTCAGATCAACTTGCCGTCTGCAGTCGCACAGGTCTAAATACAATGGAATTCCGATTTTACCAACACTGCCGGACCAGAACACATTTAGATAACGAACATCAAATTTTTGGATCAACAAGAGATGCTGACTTTAAGCAGAAGTTGACGTTAAGAATGTTGACGTTTACGGATTCCACTGTAAATAATGAAATTGCACAAGTCCGTTTTAAACATATTTTAGATACAGTTGTGAAATTTTGAAAGAAAAAAATATAAGTTGTAAAATAGAATGTTGCAAATGCATATACACAAATATGACCCATCCCCTCAAAATGGAATTATATAGGGGGGAGGGGTGTGCAATGCCATGAAACCGGAAAGTGGAAAGTGACTTGAAAATGAAAATTGTCAGAGATCTGAATTTATCCCGGTTTCTAAATCGCGAAACAGACATAGCAATTGCTCGCCATCCTTTGGACAGGACGCTAGACTATCGCAACGTACTTTGCGCCAGATCTAACAGACACAGCTTCACAATCACTGCTGGGTGGACACGGGGGGTGGGGGGGGGGGGGTGTCCAAAAAATAATTTAAAAACTCGACTGCACCCGGAATCGATCATGGTCTTTTTGCGTGTGAAGTGAGTGCTTTACTAACTGGGTACGATAATAGATATAAACTCGTCATATATATTCTTGGTTATAAATTCAATTTCACAGCATTTATACCGCCTGACGTAATATTGATTTGAGATTATGCGTCACGGACGGTATTGTGTCGGGATGGTCTAGATGCTACAAATCGAATTTATAGTCATAAGTGCTAGTCTTGAGATAAGTTTATATATATATATATATATATATATATATATATGTGTGTGTGTGTGTGTGTGTGTGTGTGTGAGTGTGTGTATGTGTGTGTGTGTGTGTGAGAGAGAGAGAGAGAGAGAGAGAGAGAGAGAGAGAGAAAGTAACTTTCAAAACCCACTAAGTCATCTTTCAATAGAAACAGCAATATTTTGTACCATTTATCGAGTGACTTTAACAGGAAAATTACTTGTGTTGATGTTTGCCTCATAGAGCAATACCGTGAGTGTTTTAAAACTTCAGATTCAGATTTCTTTAGCGATTCTATGGTGTCAAAAAGAGTGAGAGTGTTAACTTATTTTTCATCTTAACCTTCGACGGTTTTGAAACTTATCTTCTCATGTCAGTACTCGCTGGATTTTAGCACGCTCTGGGGAGATTCCAAACAGCATGCTGGAATCCGAACTTGCCGAAATCCGATGTTCATGGGAGATAGCCAATACATTTGGTCACCCAGCTCCACCGTGTCGTATTGTTTTTTTGTTTGTTTGTTTGTTGCTTTAGGTCTCTTCCAACACAATTGAGGTTATATGAGAGACCGCTGAAACAAAAAAAAACAAGCAATCTAACAATAATAGTACAAATGTAAATCAAAATCATAACCTAAAGATATAAGCTAAATTATAAATAACCAAGAACAAACAGGCAGAAGATTTACAGAAAAAAAAATATCCCCTGTCAAAAATACAATCACAAACCAAAGAAGCAGGATAGGCTAGTAAAGAGAAGAAGAAACGACATCACTATCGGATCGTACACCCATGAGAACATCATAGGTATATGATTCAAGGGTGATGCTCCCATCCAACCACCCGCGTGTCGTATTGTAGAACGTGGTGGAATTCGACGTGCTGGTATCCAGCGAGTACTGTATGTGTTATTGAGGACAATGGACATAGATAGTTTCTTAAAGAGGCAAAATTAGAATTTCACATTTCTGGTCAATAATAATAATAATAATAATAATAATAATAATAATAATAATAATAATAATAATAATAATAATAATAATAATAATAATAATAATAATACACATTTATATAGCGCTCATTCTCGTGTAAAACACAAGCTCTGGACACTTTACAATATAAATATCAATTTTAAGTGAAAAAAAAATAATAACAACAATAATAATTCATAGCCAAATCAAGGATTCATAGAGTCAAGAAAAACAAATACAGTAAAAATGTGTCTTGAGATTATTTTTAAAAGTAGGTAAAGATTTGCACTCCCTCAGACCACGTGGTAGTTCATTCCAAATCTTGGGGCCGAAACAAGCAAACGATCTATCACCAAATTTTGTTCTTGATCTTTTTTCCGAAATTTTCGTTTGGTCATTACATGATCTTAAAGTGTAATTTTCAAATTTACACATGACCACGTGATCTGTGAGATATGCCGGTCCTATACCAGCCAAACACTTATAAACAAGACACGCTGCTTTGTAATATGTGCGCTTTTCAATGGGCAACCAATGGTGAGATGCCAACAAAGGGGTTGCATGATCAATTTTTTTTTTTTGCCAAAAACTAATCTTGCTGCACTATTTTGCAGCAGTTGTAATTGTTTAATAGAAGCCTGAGGCAAGCTGACAAGCAACGAGTTACAATAATCTTGTTTCGAAAAAATGAGGGAAACAACCAATGTTTTACATGTTCCAATTGCAATATACTGACGGATCGAACTGATTTTCTTCAATTGAAAGTATAAAGATTTACAGAGAGCAGAAATGTGAGCTGACATTCTCATTTCTGAATCAAAATAGACCCCCAAATTTTTCACAGTCTTTGAAACTTTGATCTTTTCACCCCCAATCAACACCTCAAGACCATCTTTCACCTTCAACTGCCCTCTATTTCCCACAATCATCACTTCTGTTTTTGACTCATTCATTTTCAACTTGTTTGCATCCATCCACTCTTTCACATCCGTCACACATTCTTCCACACGTTTCACAATATTTTCGAGATTTTTAGTTTTATCAGTAGCATAAAGTTGCGTATCATCTGCATAGAGATGATAGCGCAGCCCATGACCAGTGATGATATTAGATAATGGAGAAGTATACAAAACAAAAAGAATTGGACCCAAAACAGAGCCTTTAGGAACACCAAAAGACAATGTATGTTGACGAGAAAGTTTATCTAAAATCATAACCTGTTGCTTTCTGCCATCTAAATAAGATTCAAACCACTGCAAGACAGTCGCAGACAAGCCAAAAGTTATATTAAGTCGTTTAATGAGAATACCGTGATCAATAGTATCAAACGCCGCCGAAAGGTCTAACAATGTCAGAAGAGAAACAGAACCTTTATCTATAACATCAAGCAAATCACTCGCAACACAGCACAGAGCAGTTTCTGTGCCGTGGTAAGAACGATAAGCTGACTGAAATTTTTCCCATAGATTGTTTTCATGGAGATGTTGTGAAAGACGGCTGAGTCTTGACGTCTGGTCAATAATGTTCTTTTTTTTTTACAATAAAAACACTTTTTTATCATTTGCTTAACCCTGACATAATTCCGGTAGGAGGCAGTGGGTTATATATGTATGTATATATATATATATATATATATATATATATATATATATATATGTATATATATATATATATATATATATATATATATATATATATATATATATATATATATATTAGTAAGTAGTAAACCGTACTGGCTAACTTGACCAACACAGCATGTAAAAATAGATAAATAAATAGGGAGGGGGGATGAGGAAGGTTGAGGGGGTTGGGGAGGTATTTCATTAAATCTATTCTGATAAATGAAAAGAACTTTACAAGAATGTGCACCTAGTCTATAACACTGCCGTATTCTGGCAAAACATGTATGAAACATTTTGGCCAAGAACTCAATATTTGAAGGACGAGTTTTCTCGCCAAAATTTTTAACACATCGTGCTTATTCAGAGGACGACAGAACATTGAAAGACAAAAATAAACAAATCAATGAAATAAAATAATGAATTGATACATTCTTATACCGACTCATTTGCAAGTTCAGACTCTAATGACCCAAATTGTCATGGGATCCACCATGTTGCAATGAAAATACTCCCGAACCCCATAGCAAAAATATTGTCTACTACAACAATGTTGAATCAAGCCCATCACTGCATTGGGTTATCAGACAAAATGTGCATGTAGATATACAAATCAGTTACAATAATATCGCCATTCGCCTCATAGTGTTTGACTCCTCTTATAAACACACAGGGAGAAGTTTTAACAGATTTTACATGGTACAGTTGTATTTAAGAAAAATTAAGACTTAAAAAACAATTAATCTAACTATGAATCGTAAAACTACGGAATTTCTAATAATTACTACTACCCACAACAGATCTATCAAATATTATTATAATACTCAATCAAATAAACTGAAACTGAGAGCGATTGTTTGTGATAAAACTGAAACACGTACCGCCAACTGGGGTAACTTCGCCTCTATAATTTGAAGCATTTTAAGTCACCTCAGCCTTGTAGTTATTTTTCAGGTTAAATGACTTTTTAATCAAATGAAATAATTACCACAAAACTACATATACTCTTCTACTTGGTCCAATATTTACTCACTCAACCCTAATACCGACTAGTTTACCCACGTTACTTGTACGCCATGGCTATTTATTACATTTTTCTGAGACAAATTATAGGCGTTGTATCAACGTTAATGTTTTTAGTTTTTGTATGTCAATGAATGATAGTTGAATAAAAATATCTATGTACATGCTCATTTTTAATACATTTTTTCCAATTTTGAAAAGTAGCAAAAGTCTCTAGGATTGAATGAGTTAAAGAGGCAAAGTTTCTCCTTATGGCAAAATTTCACCATAAGGCAAAGTTACCCGAGTTGACCGTAACAGTCTAAATTTAGTACAGTACTCGCTCGATTCTAGCACGCTCTCGGGAGAAGAAAAAAAATAAATAAAGCGTGCTAGAATCCGAGCATGCCGAAATCCAATGCTCACGGGAGATAACCAATACATTCGGTGGTCACCCATCTTATTGCAGAACGTGCTCGAATTCAGTGAGAACTGTATTATGTTGGGATGGACCAGATACTTTAAACGAATCAGGACTACTGAAGAACTACTACTTTTGCTAAGGATCATTTCTACAGGCAATATATCATTGGACAAATCAAACAGAGAAATTTATATCCATAATTTTTAGACATTATCTTTAAGCATCTTGAACTTTAAGAATCAGGTCATTCGAAATAATTTAAGTTTCTTGAACTCCTGAGTTAGTAATTTCCAACAAGTTCCAAATGCCGCTGGGTCGATTGGAACCCTCAAGGGACACGATCCGAAAAGTTGGCGTCCGAAACAAACATGGAGGCGCTCCTAAGTCTGATGAACTGCAGATGGCAGCCCTCACCTAGAGAGGCTATCAAGAAGATGGCCAAGTACAGCGTATATTCCACAAGGAGCGAAGAGGATTAAGTCAAGAAAGTCAAGTCCAAAATGCCGTTGACTGACCGTGAAAGTGAGCAGTGGGAACGAGATCGAAATTTCAAACGCAGGAGAATGTCTTCCAATGACCTTAACCATAAAATTTCTTACCAAAACTTTTTTTTTTTTTTTTTTTTTTTTGGTTATTTTTTAAACACCGATTAGTGTAACGATTTGACCGTAAGAATAATCATTGTGGTTAATTTTATTTTATTTTATAATTAAAAAAAAATTTTTTTTGCAAAACCGAATAAGGCCGCGAAAAACAATATTAAACTGCTATCTACGTTTTCTTTTACAGAAGATAATAAGGACGCCTTGGAATATTTTTTCTATCACGCTTTAGTAAAATCGGGGTTTCCCTAAAAACAAGGGCGTAAAATGATATCGTTTTATAAACCATCTAAAACAGTGTAAACAAAAACAAAACAAAATAAAACAATGAATCACTCACACTCCGATGAAAGGTAAAGAATACATAATATATGCGAAATTATTGTCGTACATAATATAAAGAATTTAAAACAATGTTTAAACATTTGTGTCCGTTTAAAAATCGGCGCTATAAATATCATCCACCGTATCAAATCGGAATTATGTCGGGTGATATAGATGCTATTCGCTTGGCTAAGAAGCTCACAACATTGCCATCTAGAAATATTACGGACCAACAGACAAATCTATTTGTAACTTTGAACGTTTATATTCTGGATAACACAATCTAGCGAGAATTACTCATAAACGCAGATGGCAAAAAGCAATAACATAGACCTGAATGACGTCAACTTTATAATATCTATAGGTACACAAATTCATAATATAGTTTGTTTTTTTTAATGAGACTTAGGTTAAGTTTTAAGTTTTATTGGGGAGATTGTATATAACAATTTATTTTAGAGACAACACCCAAAATTTCACATTTGGCATCTGGTTCACCCTGACATAAAACCGTTTGTCGGCGATTAGTCACATATGAGTATGGGAGAAACACTTGTAATAAAATTTAATAATTTCAAAATTGAAATAAAGTATGTAAATAAAACAAGGAGGATAGATTTGGTTTTTCTCTACATGTGGATATTTGCAAGTCTTATAAACCGACGCAATCAAGGGCTTGGTTAACATTCTTATTACATACAATATTTTTGCATTAGTTTGGAAGGTACGTATTTTCGGTACATTACAATGAGACCATAATAATTCGGGTTTATCAGACCTGCAAATAAATACACGTCGATTTATCACGATTTTCTAGTCATTCATCTTTATACGTCATCGCCAAATTAGTTCTGATTGTGTTCGCACACACGCAGTAAAATTCAACTCTTCTCATTTCCTTCACACTCTTTTAAATAATTTTTGTAAAGAAAAATATAAAAGATAGTAAATCACTACAATTCCTTCCTGAAAGCGGATGGATAGCGAGTAGACCTGATTTTGCACTGCGTGTTAATCCTGCTACTTTTCTACCGTGCACTGACAATTCTCTTTTATATCATTTTGCCCAGAAATGTTTCACTTCAGATGTTGATGAATATGTGACTGGTCACCTCAATCCGATATTACATCGGTGTTTACTCAAAAAGTCAAATGTTGACTTCAAATTCAAAGATGATGAAATTTGAATTGAATTGATTCCTCTTTACGGTTAGAATGAATGGAGTTTCTTTTTAAAAAATGAAATACCAAATTTCCTATTATCTAAAATGTTTATATTCCGCCCCGCCATTTCCTCGTGACATCATAATAAACCGTCTTCTAAGCATTCCATGATTTTCAACAAGCATCTGATGTCAACAGAAATCTCACATGGTATCCATTGTGAACAAATTTGGTGTGGTGGGGGGGGGGGTATTTTGAGCAAAATTAAACGTTTTCAGCGTCTCGTTGATCTCACTTCTTACTGTAAGCTTGATTGAGGAAATGGGTCGCAACTGAGACCAAGACGATTCTCAACTTGTAAAAGTACTCGCTGGTTTCTAGCCCGTTCTCGGCAGAAGCCAAAAAGCGTGCTAGAATCCGAGTGTGCCGAGATCCGATGGTCATGGGGGGTAACCAATACATCCGATGGTCATGGGAGATAACCAATACATCCGATGGTCATGGGAGGTAACCAATACATTCGATGGTCATGGGAGGTAACCAATACATCCGATGGTCATGGGAGGTAACCAATACATCCGATGGTCATGGGAGGTAACCACATATTATTATTATACAGATAAAATTTGGCCACATGAATCCAATGTGTTCGTATTGCAGAGTGTGTTGGAATTGTGGATGCTAGAATTCAGCGTGTAGTGTACATATTTCCGAACTTGATGCTTCAAAGTCAAAGGTATATTCTTGTTCAACTCGCTTTTCTGGATATAGCCAAAATGGGAAAAAAGAGATATTTTTGTTTGTATTTTTTGGAGAAATTTTGTATTTTGTTTGTTTGATTTTTTTTAAATTGTCAGTGTACAGCAGATGTTCAGTTCCAACTTCAAGACCTCACGGCTCTCGAACTTCGCTGATGTCTGTAGAGCTGACGTCCTGTTGATATGCATGATACTGTCCTGACCTCACGCTTTGGTTGTCATCCACCTGTGGGGGGAAAAGATAATGGAAGTTGACATTGATTCGAAGAGAAAAAAATAGACTACAGAACCGCAGCTCGGATATGAAGAACAATAAGTAGTATTTCAGAGCCTTCAGGCCAATGGAGGAGAAGTTTATCCCTGTTTCTAAATCGTGATACGGACAATAGCAATTGCTTGCTACCCTCTGGGTAGGACGCTTAAATATCGCTAAGTACTTTCCACCACATTTAACAGACCCAGCTACCTGTTCAGAGGGAGGGGGGGGGGCTGTCAGAAAAAAAATTTGATCATGGTCCCTTTGCGTGTGAAGCGACAAAACTGATGTTATAATCAAAAATATAACTTGAGATAATTGTGCATGTTTTACTGAAGGCCTCAGATATTTCTGATGATTACAATTTTTTTTTAATCTCACATTTCGGGTCATTTTTACTTTAAAATTATTTTTTTTTGCCTCTACAGTGGAATCTGCATAAATTCAACACAGTAACTAACAACACACAATATTTTTTGAGCGCCCTACCATATCACGAAGAAGTGCTAAGAGCGCTTTACAGGAAGATCATCACATAAATTCTAAAAGAAAATAGTCTTAAGATGTTTTTAAAACATTTCTTCCGACGAAAAATGCGGTAATTCTTTTGGAAGTTTCTTCCAGAGGTTTTTTGCCGTTTCTAGAAAAAAGAGCTTTTGAAAGTCAACGTCTGTTTACAGTCAAAACCTCTTGTTGGTTCAAACAATTTCTTTTCCTAATCTAAGTGTGTTCCATTGATATTGGATAATGGATAACCTTGTTTAAAGTCAACCAATCTTTCTGGGCCAGTGGTGTTGGCTTTATCAGGATTCCACTGTAGTTTACACATAATGCCGTTTTGAGACGACGGGTCCCATCTTAATAAGTCATCGCCAAATCAGTTCTGATTGTGTTCGCACACACGCAGTGAAGTTCATCTCTTCTCATTTCCTTCACACTCTTTTAAATAATTTCTGTAAAGAAAAATATTAAAGATAGTAAATCGTAAACAATAAATTATTCATTTGACTACAATTCCTTTCTAAAAGCGGAAGGATAGCGAGTAGACCTGATTTTGCACTGCGTGTTAAACCTGATCCTTTTCTACCGTGCACTGACAATTCGCTTTTATATTATTTTGCCCAGAAATGTTTCACTTCAGATGTTGATGAATATGTGACCCGTCACCTCAATCCGATATTACATTGATGTTTAGTCAGAAGTTAAATCTTGACTTTAATTAATTAATCAATTCATTCATTCATTTATTTATAAAAACGATTCATTCAATTATTATACAATTCATCCAAGAAACAAACTTGTCAACAACCATCACCATACCTGTTTGGTATATTTGGTCCCTGATCCGTTATCCGTTGGTTTCAGCCTGGTCTGTTCATCCGCCGTAGAATTCTTCTCGTCCGACTCATCACTCTTGAGGTAAAAGTGGAAACCCAAGTTGAGCTCTGGTATGTCGTAGAAGACCGTCACAAGTAGGAACAGCATGGTCATACCGATCAGAAGATAGACTGGGAGGAAGACAAGAAAATATCAAAACTTATTCTTTACCAAAATAAATTGAAAAAAAAATAAAATAAATAAATAAATAAATAAATCGGTGTCGAGTGCTGGCTCCCATTCGACGCGTCCCCATGTTGCGGATAGGGGAATGACCTTTAGATATAAAGGTTAGCTACGAATTAAATAAGTAGCCGCAGACAAATCGGCAATGGGTGGTGGAGGAGAAGGAGAAGTCGGATACCAAACATGGGAAGATGGATATCGTGAACCCTGGCAGGCAGTTCATCTAGAAGAAAGAAAACTTTGAAAATAAACTGACATGTGGAGTTGCGCCCCATCTATCTAAATAGCAACCGAAACCCAAATTTGGGCGCCCCAAGGGGTCAAAATATTTCGATAAAGCCCATGTTAAATAATTGTCAACGAGCACAGATTTACTGGCAAATCTACACATTGTAAAACTAATAATTTTTCAGATTGATAAACTAGTAACTAGTCTTGTATAATTCTCTCACCCGTTGACTCAAATAATCATTTTTTAAAAAAAAAACCGTTAGGGCATAGGCATTGATCAGTCATTTGACTTGGGAATCGCCATATCTATGGCCACCCTGTTGCCAGATCCATTTGTCTGCACCTACTACATTATACTGTATTACCGGACCGAGTTTGATGATAGTCGATGACTCAAAAGATTCCTCTCGATCTAAATATTTTTTTAATTGAGCTTTTATATAGAGCAATATCCACTAAATGTGCTCAAAGCGCTTTACAAGGGGTCCTTGTTCAACAGCAACATTTAACATGTAGGACGGGACATGACGCCTGTTAGGCGATATTACAATTTTTTGGACAAAGACAACGCTGTTAACGGCCAGGAACTCATTTTACACCTGAGTACGGTGAGAGAATGTGAGTAAAGAGTCTTTTCCAAGGACTCAACTATGTGCCGAACACGAGGCTCGAACCCAGGACCTTCCGATCCGAAAGCGAGTGTCATACCACTAGACCACATAGCCGCACATATTCATTTCTACAATACAGTAGTATAATGATAAATAGACAGACGAGTGCCCCTTCCTCTATTTCTCCGGTCCGGAAATACTGCGCGCTCTCCACTTGTACTAACTGTAAACAACAAAAGTGCACAACGAACTCCATCTGTTGGACGACAAGCTAACAACGTTTGAGGAATACCTCCGGGGAGGGGTGGGGGTGGAGCTAATAAACAGAATTGTCGATTGATTGCATCTCGCATTCGACAAGACATAATAATCAGTTCCACTGCCTTGGCAAGTTCTAAATATATACGTTACGATGAAAAGATACATAGTTACGAGCACACATAATGATAACAACATGATATTATATTGAAGATACGAGTATCTGTCAAGATAAGGGGGAATAACAATGACATACACAACGGCGTGGTGGATGTGTAGACAAATCCCAAGTTACTTCCCTTTGGTCAATTAGGCGACGCTCCAAAAAAGCGATAATAGCGGTATGTATACAAGATTGATATTATTATTATCCTATGCAAACCAAGCAAATTAGCGGATATACATCGGGTGATTGACGCATGCGTGGTCTTCGGCGATTTAACGATATAATACGACGCGTGTAGGATCTAATTGTTATTATCCAAGTTGATTTCGTGCGGTTATGTCTATGTCGTGGTTTTGTGGTATATAACACTCGCTTTCGGATCGGAAGGTCCTTGGTTCGAGCCGCCTCGCCCGGCGTATCGTTGAGTCATTGGAAAAGGCTCTTTACTCACATTCTCTCGCCGTACTCAAGTGTAAAATGAGTAACTGGCCGTTAACAGCGTTGTCTCTGTCCTAAAAAATTGTAATATCGCCTAACAGGCGTCATGTCCCGTTCTACATGATAAGCATTGCTATTGGCCAAAGAACCCCTGTAAAGCGCCTTGAGCACGTTTAGTGGATATTGCGCTATATAAAAGCTCAATTTTTTAAATATTTTTTTTCATTGTACGACACCGATACTATTAGATCCGAGTTCGTTTAATCTGGATGCCACTGTATTATTCATTATTATAAGCAATAATTCGTGTGAAGGTTTTCAGACTTGTAGATAAGCCATAATACACACTTATAAATTAGGCCTACCACCATTAACTCAACACTATTTACAGTTAGTTCAATTCTTTAGAGAACGTTTGAGCGAATCTTTGATACACTGTACGCATAGTGATCACTTGTGGGGCAAAACAGTGGGTATGATAATTGAATTATTATCATTACTATTGATGAGGCAAATGGTATGAATAATGCAACAACTCTCGTTTGTGGTCTGGATGTGAAATACATTCAGATTCCACCTTCATCTATAGTCTACCCCAATAATAGTATTAATCTTCATTTCCTTCTCCTCCTCCTCCTCCTCCTCCTCCTCCTCCTCCTCCTCCTCCTCCTCCTCCTCCTCATTCTCCGTCTCTTACTCTCAGCCTCTTCCTCCTCCTTTCACTCTTAATATTTTTCGTCTTTATTTTCTTTTTCTTCTTCTTCTTCATCATCAACATCATCATCATCATCATCATCATCATCATCATCATCATCATCATCATCATCATCATCATCAACAACAACAACAACAACAGAAAAAACCCGATCACGATCATCATCATCATCGTCATCGTCGTCGTCGTCATTATCATCATCATCATAATCATCATCATCATCATCAGCAGCAGCAGCAGCAGCAGCAGCAGCATCCTCTCAGAAGTTATAAACCTATGACTGTCTTTTTTAAATCCATCATTTTTGTCATCAGCACAGTCTAAACATCACTCACTGAACACGCAATCGACTGTCACAAAGACGACTTAATCGGTCTTAAAATTCTACGGAAAGCTCTTCATGTCAACCTGATGTCAATGCAAATATTTAATATATAGAAAATACCTTTTCTCTCTTTACATAAAGGAGAAATTGACAAGAGAAGACAACCTACGATATATAATGATTATACAGTGGTATCCGTCGAACCAGAAATATTGGTTCAAGTTCAAGGTCTTTATCTGCAAAAGGCAGCAGCAGCTTCTAATGGTGCTCACACTATTATGTTATGACGATGGACCCAATCAGCAAAGTCCGTCCCGCACTCATGCACTGTCGCGAACCCACACGGAAGCTTCGTCACAACATACCGTTCAACTAGATGCTCTGCGGTTTCGAGCTCTTGTCCACATCGGGTACAAGTTGGACAGGTGGAAAGTCCCCAATGATGAAGCGATTTTGCCGTGAGGCAGGTCCTCGACCAAAGCCGATCTCGGGAAGAAACTGTTTTTATATGTGTTGGTTCTGTGTGTTGGAATTGTGAACTAACTGCTATGACAATTTCTTGTGAATGTACAGTGTTGTTTTGTAAAATATTGTGGGAGAGTTTCTGATGTTTTGTTGGAATGTACTGTTCTGTGGAGGTTGACATTAAAAGCAGAGTTGACTTTATCCGTTATCAATTGTAAAAATAACGATACAGAACATCCGATTTGGAATCAAAATAATAGAAGCGTTGAAATTAAGCAGAAGTTGACTTGAAGTAAGCGTGCTGACTTTATGCGAGTTCCACTGTAACTCATAAAACACTGTACATTCACAAGAAATTGCCATAGCCATGAGTTCACAATTCCAACACACAGAATCAACACATATAAAAACAGTTTCTTCCCAACAGAAATCCTTGATATTACCAACAACAACAAATTTGATCAACTACTAAACATTTATATTTCGTAACGATCGAGAACCACTTATATATGGCCACATGTCAAAGTGATACTAAGCTTCTATCATGCGGTGATGTGGTCTTGTGGCATGATACTCGCTTTCGGATAGGAAGGTCCTGGATTCGAGCCTGGCTCGGTGCATAGTTGAGTCCTTGGAAAAGGCTCTTTACTCACATTCTCTCACCGCACTCATGTGTAAAATGGGTTAACAGCGTTGTCTCTGTCGGAAAAATAATGTAATATCGCCAATCAGGCTCCATGTCTCGTTCTACATGTTACGTGCTGCTGTTGGTCAGGGGCCCTTTGTAAAGCGCTTTGAGCACGTTTAGTGGATATTGCTCTATATAAAAGCTCAATTATTCAATTATTAAGCAGCTAGAAGAAGATGTGGATTGTAAAAAGTAATAAACAAAAATGAATATAACCGTTTCCAAACAAAAAAAAAACAAACAAAAAAAAAAAGAATACTAAACACGGAGAGATTCGGGCTAAAACCCCTTCTTCATATAAAAACAAAAAGAATGAAAACAATAAGCAGAAAAAGATCTGGCACACCTTGTCGATCTTCTTCGAGCTCGTAATAGCCGACAAGACTTGTCAAATATATGTCCGCTGTCTGTCTAAAACGATTGAAATAGGGTTTTGGGCCCGAAACATCCCATGAATAGTATTTTGTTCTTTCTCAAAGATGTGTTATATACATTTACTATTGTCCATTTTATGCATATTATAATATAATGCCTTAGTATCTCGGCCATCTCCGATCCCCCCCCCCCCCCTCCTATTCGACCGATATTCTAACGCCTACTTTGTATCCGATATTACCCACCCTGAATTCCAGATTACATACGACATCAGCATAACACTAAACATAACTGATATTTAATACCGTGTTTCTCCATAATTTACTGCGACGCCAGTAAAACGCCTCATGCTTTATATGCTGACCACCACCAGACCATCACAATCATCATCATCATCATCATCATCATCATCATCATCATCATCATCATCATCATCATCATCATCATCATCATCATTTTTATTATTATCATCATCATCATCATCATCATCATCATCATCATCATCATCGTAATCATCATCATAATAATCATCATCATCATCATTGCTTTTTTATAATCCATAATATTGACCATCCTAATCATACCTATTACATCACAGTTCTACCAGTCTATAGATAGTATGCAGATGACGTCACTCAGGCCTTTGTTATTGTTTTTGCCATCCGCGTTTGTGAGTTGTTCTCACTAAACTGTATTAACCAGACTATAAAAGTTCATGGTTACACAGAGTTTGTGTGTTGGTCCGTTATACTTCCGGATGGCAATGTTGTGAACTCCTTGGCCAAGCGCATTCTATCTATAGAATCTATAGATAGATAAAAGTTCATGGTTACACAGAGTTTGTGTGTTGGTCCGTTATACTTCCAAGGATGGCAATGTTGTGAACTCCTTGGCCAAGCGCATTCTATCTATAGATAGTATGCGCTTGGCTAAGAAGCTCATAACATTGCCATCCGGAAGTATAACGGACCAACACACAAAACTGTGTGTATCCATA
>NC_088360.1:100121263-100128763 GCF_034508935.2 Berghia stephanieae
ACTCAGGTATAAAATCAGTACCTGGCCGTTAACAGCGTTGTCTCTGTCGGAAAAAATTGTAATATCGCCTAACAGGCATCATGTCTCGTTCTACGTGTTACGTGTTGCTGCTGGTCAGGGACCCCCTTTAAAAAAACGCGCTTTGAGCAAGTTCAGCGGATATTGCGCTGTATAAATGCTCAGGCCTTTTATAACTTCTGAGAAAATACCATCTGAGACAGTGTGTCATTTATACCGCTGTTTTCTTACCTTGTACATGTGTCCGAGTCGGCCATAAAGCCAGTATAGGAGATGCCGCGTTGGGATCATCAGACGCTCTACGATGGCAGAGAACAGCACTAAGGTCAGGGGAATTCCCAAGACGGCAAATAGGATACAAAACGCTTTTCCTGCATCGGACAATGGCGTGACACGGCCATAACCTACGAAAAAAATTAATGAAAGAACAACATGTGAAATTCCTAACTGTTATTAAAGAATTAATTAGCAATTATACTTGTCATTTACATAACAGGTCAGTGCAATAATATTATGGTCGTGAACATAAAACGCTTTACGATGGATGGAATAGATAAAAATTATTGTCGGGATGAATACTCAGAATGGCAAATGAGATACAGGACGCTTTGTTAACATTTGCATTTGAAATTGACGTGACAATTTTCATGTCATTAATTTACGAGACGAAGAAAAATAAAAATAAAAAGTAATAACTAATGCTATAGGAATTGCTAATAATAATAATAATAATAATAATAATAATAATAATAATAATAATAATAATAATAATAATAATAATAATAATAATAACACGCAATACCACGACTTTAGGTCATGCTTTTGGTAAACAAGAATGGTCAACAAAGTATAGAAAGAATTGTCTGCATCTGACAATGGCGTTAGACAAAGAAGACGAACACAATATTTTCAAAAGAATAATGGATTACACTACATGACAATTATACTATATAACTATGACTATCTAGTTAACAATCGACACAAACTAATTTTGAGGATCTGATAACGAGCCTTAGACATGAGCTCGTTTTAAAGCGTTGCTTGAATGGATGTTTTTGCATCGGTTTGAGAGTATGTCCATTACAACAAAGGGACCATAGCAATGCGGTTTATCAGACTTGAAAATAAGTAGCTACACGAAGTTTCAAAGTTTATTCATTTTTAGGCTTTCACCAATGAATCACACAATTTGATGACAACATAGAGCTACATGAAAGTGGAAAAAATGGTAAATGGAACCAAAAAATAAACTGATAGCATTAATAACCACCAAAAGAACAACAACAATCGTAATACAACCAATACGTACAACAACAATAATAATAATAATAATAATAATAATAATAATAATAATAATAATAATAATAATAATAATAATAATAAAAAGGACACGTCGGCTATGATCATTAGGGTTCCCAATAGCTCAGTTGGTAGAGCACTCGCTTCACACGCAAAGGGACCAAGATCAATCCTGGGTGCAGTTGAGATATTTTCTGACTCCATGGGCCTAATAATGGCGAGGACGAGAGACGCATGCGCACAACCAACATGACCTTCTCTCTCTAATAACTTTTCCGCCGGTGACGTCACAGACTATGGGTGACGTCCAATCAAGGGACTCTACTCTTCCGTTAAGCTCATTCCCTATTGGTTACTTTCCGAGCCTAATAATTTTGAACAATTAATTACTTGTCAAAAAATTTTTTAATGTCCTCGACAAATTATCTAATTAGGAACAAAAATGAAAATAAAAGAGTCAAATGCCTGCCAGAATTCTGGAGTACATTGGAACGAAAAAAAAAACACTGTTGATGGCCAGGTACTCATTTTACACTTGAGTATAGTGAGACTCAACTATGCGCCGAGCGAGGCTCGAACCCAGGACCTTCCGATTCAAAAGCGAGTGTCATACCCACCACAAGAACACATAGCCGCACAACAATAGTTGAATCAAGCCCTTTGCCACGAAATGTTACTTTTTGTTCTCCTAAGTTGATAGTTATGCCGTTCCTAATGGTTTTTTTCTTCTTTGTTCATTGTAATGCTCTCCGTTCCATCATCCCGCTGTGATGGGCTTGTCGTATGCGTCATTTGGTGGTATTAGGGACGGAAGGTCTGCAGGCCTTCAGCTCTCTCTTTGGCATTGGCAAATTGTTACACTCATAATAGCGGATCTATTTTCAAACCTGCATATATTATGTGCAGGTTGTTCCATTAGCTTAGCATTCACTTTCACTACGAAAAAAAATGTTTTTAAAAACAGTGCGGCTATGTGGTCTAGTGGATCGGAAGGTCCTGGATTCGAGCCTCGCTCGGCGCATAGTTGAGTCCTTGGAAAAGACTCTTTACTCACATTCTCTCACCATACTCAGGTGTAAAATGAGTACCTGGCCGTTAACAAAGTTGTCTTTGTCCGAAAAAATGTAATATGGCCTAACAGGCGTCATGTCTCGTCCTGCATGTTAAATGTTGCTGTTGACCAGGGACCCTTTGTAAAGCGCTTTGAGCACGTTTAGTGGATATTGCGCTATATAAAAGCTCAATTTTTAAAAAGCTCATTTAAAAAAAAAATCTTACCTATAGTGGTGACCACTGTGCTGGCAAAGAACATGGCTTGACCAAAACTCCAATTAGGATCGGACTGGGATACGTTTCGGACTGCGGACACTCCTCGGTTTGCAGCCTTTACAACCTCTTCGATGAAACGCTCCAAACTGGCATCTGAAAATAGGGGATGTCAAATTACAATGAATAATGGACGTCAAAGAATTGACAAATCAAATATTTATTCGCATAATTACAGATGGGGGGTGAAGTGGCCGAGTGGTTAAGGCATTGCGCTGTGACCCGGAAGGACCTGGGTTCGATCCCCGCTTCAGACACTTTCGTTATTTTCCTTTAGCAAGATTATCATCCCCCAACTTGCTCACTTGGACAACATGGGTGATTCCTGTTGACATCAGACATCTTGTTTGATGAATTCTCTATATTCCTTCGTGGAATGTCTAGGCGACGATATCTTATGATGTCGTGGCGGAAAAGGCATAATAGTACAATTAAAAAAAAATTACAGATGGATAATCTGGCGCTGAAATGACCTAAATGAGTCGCAAAAAAAACCCAAAAGCAAACAGCTAAATAATATCAAAAAAATAAAAATAATTAAATATAAACATTTATATACAGTGCATTTTCGTGACGGATTCACAATGCACAATGTTTTAATTATTCCCCCAGCAAGCCATATTATTGAATCGTATTTCCAAATTATCACCAGTGTTAAACTTTGGATTAAGGACGAAACTTCCTCCCATTTTCACGGATCCATCCACTCTCTCTTTCTCTCTCTCTCTCTCTCTCTCTCTCTCTCTCTCTCTCTCTTTCTCTCTCTCTATCTATCTCTCTCTTTCTCTCTCTCTATCTATCTATCTCTCTCTCTCTATCTATCGCTCTCTCTTTCTCTCTCTCTCTCTATCTATCTATCTATCTATCTATCTATCTATCTCTTTCTCTCTCTCTCTTTCTCTCTCTCTCGCTCTCTCTCTCGCTCTCTCTCTCTCTCTTTCTCTCTCTCTATCTCTATCTTTCTCTCTCTCTCTCTCTCTCTCTTTCTCTCTCTCTATCTCTATCTTTCTCTCTCTCTCTCGCTCTCTCTCTCTCGCTCTCTCTCTCTCTCGCTTTCTCTCTCTCTCTCTCTCTCTCTCTCTCTCTCTCTCTCTCTCTTCTCACAGCGGCGGGAAACCGCAACTTCTCGACTTTTACAAAAAAGAATTTAAAAACTCATTTGTGCAAAATGTGTTAAAATACCATGTTTTGCGCTGCTTTAGTTCTATTAAAACTTGCAAGCGCTTGGAGTCTATTCAACCACACCCTTCGTAATCACGAAATCCGTAAATCAACAGGTGTTTAGGACACAAATAATGTAATTTATTATCAGTTACTATACTAGTACTAATAGGCGTTAAAGCTGAATAGGTAGAGCACTCGTGTCACACGCCATTGGACTGAGATCAATCCCGAGTCGGAAGTCGAGAATTTTCTCCGCCCCCCCCCCCCCCCCCTCTTCTGTCCAGCAGCGATTGAGTAGCTGGGTCCCTTAGATCTGTCGGAAGTACTATCTAATGGCAGCAAGCGATTGCTATTGTCCGTTTCACTATATATAAGCCGTGATATTCTTCAGCTCCATGGGTCGATTGGCTCTGAATGACTACGACTCGTTCTAGTAGTAAAAAAATGCGCCTCTATGATTTTCAGCTCTTGTGAATAACTTAAGCCGGATACAAATCATAACAAATATCAAGTCTTGATTTGAACTTCATTCACTATTATTAACAATACCCACTGTATTGAAATCACAACACACTGGGTCTCCAAATGATTATGATATTGGTATTATGACACCGGAGACTAAAATAAAAATATGGACGGAGACGTGAAACAGGGGCTACTTACGTATGTGGGTATCCATTGTCAAGTCGGTAAACATGGCATTTGAGTATTGATGGTATGTGTTTAAATAAAATACACACCATTTATGCCCGCCAAATCAATCCTACAAATTATACACAAAAGGTTTATGTGGGTATTAAATGTCAAGTCGGTAAACATGGTATTTGAGTATTGATGGTATGTGTTTAAATAAAATGCACACCATTTATGCCCGCCAAATCAATCCTACAAATTATACACAAAAGGTTTATGTGGGTATTAAATATCAAGTCGGTAAACATGGCATTTGAGTATTGATGGTATGTGATTAATTAAAATACACACCATTTATGCCCGCCAAATCAATCCTACAAATTATACACAAAAAGTTTTGGTGTCAGAGAATTTAGTTAGAAGAAATCACACTTGGATATATCTAGAAAGCTGCGAAAACCCGCGCCAAATTTCAATTGTATTACCTATAAACATTATGAGCGAGACGATGTTTACCGACTTGACAGGCAGGACCTGACACAAATACGCATCGTCTGTTATTAAAACCATATTGCCACTTCAGAAGTTTCGCGTCTCTATACATCGCTGTCTCCGATGAAACTGTCGGTTTTATGGTCAAAGCCCGTAGCCTTTTTAAATTGTTATGATATACATACTTTTATAAAATAAAAATATAACTAATAAACATATTTTGATGAAAAGTTCACGGTGATGCACCATTTAAATCGTTTCTCAGCTGAGTTGTCGAACCATGAAATCAGCGATTTGATTTCACGGGGGGGGGGGGGGGGGGGGGGAGGGGGGGGGGGATATATCTTTATCTAAGGTGAATTCTTTGCAACACATCACTGTGAACTTTTATCAAAATAAGTTTATTGGTTATATTATCTTTATTTTAGAAAAGTATGTATATATAATAATAATTTGAAAAGTGATTTCTCAAATATAATTAGTGATATCTCATTAACCAAACGATATATTTCCTCAGTTGATAAGAGAGAGACGCATGCGCAATGCTAAGTTGGCGTTCTCTCTGTAAGGGCATGTCAGTGGCGACGATCGCCTAAAGTTTGCTGCTATTATATATATTATAATATTACAATTAATGGGATCATTTGTTACAATGTGTGTCTGTGTCGCTAACAAAAACTCAGTTTTCACTCTCTTTTGATGATGGGTGCCTTGTATTGTGACGTAATTTTAGGAACGTTAGCGTGGCTCAGCGGTACGGTCTTTGCTTCGTACCCGAAAGGTATCGAGTTCGATCAACCGCCGCAGCGCTGTATGGCCTTGAGCAAGTCACCTCGCCCTCGCTCAATTTAAAATAAGTCTCATTTTTTGGATTATTAATGTTAGATTCTATAACTCTTGTGTTTGAAATCTATACACAAGTTGCCAAATGCGCTGCACGACCTTGTGAGTGATGCGCATTGGAAACACGATTGAAGTCTAAAACGCGGAAGCGAGGACGAGAGACGCATGCGCACAACCAACATGACGTTCTCTCTCTAATAACTTTTCCGCCGGTGACGTCACAGACTATGGGTGAAGTCCAATCAAGGGACGCTACTCTTCCGCTAATCTCATTCCCTATACCCTCCAATGACTTCAACCACAATAACTTCTTTTCAAAACGTATTTTGTAAACAAATTGCTTCTCGAATTTAAAGATTTGACCATAAAAATTATCATTGTGGTGAGATACAATTACGCCTCAAAATTCCTTTCAGTAAAACCGGATACGTGCTGCGAACAAAACAGATTCTTGAATTGCTACGATTTTATCAAATACGAAGGATAATAGTACAGACGCTTCGTAAAATCTTTTGCTATTAAGTATGGTAAATTCGCGTTTTCAGCAAAATACATATTGGTATAATAAATCCATTTCTAGCCTCCAATCGACGTGCATTTATTTGCAGGTCTGAGAACATAAATTGTTTTGGGCTCATTGTTGTTATGGAAATACTCTTAACCCAACGAAAAATATTGTCCATTACACCAATGTTTAATCGAGCCCATAATTAATTGCGTTCTATTTATTATCATACCTGCAAATATGTACATGTCGACCCAAATCAATCCGACATTATTCCAGGTAAGACGACCGGTCAGATTTTGTACAACTGAGAGAAAGTGAACATAACATGATTTTCCAAAAAAAAAAAAAAATTTTAAAAATAATGGATGGCCCGTTTGTCCATAATATCATATATTGCATCCGCCCACATAATATTATGTACATCAATCTCCTCCCTCCCCCCCCCTCCCCCTACTCCCCCCCTTGTAAATCCTGCAGCCTTCGGTGTGATCTCTTTTCCAAAACAAATATTATACTATATTCCAGCGCTGTTAATAAATATACTCTCTCTCTCTCTCTCTCTCTCTCTCTCTCTCTCTCTCTCTCTCTCTCTCTCTCTCACACATCACTTTCAATGCCAGCGGTGTTACACCTAAAAACCTCCATGTATAATAATAATGATCTTCGCCCCATCTCAAATTGCCGACTTGATAGTCGAGAGAACAACCACTCTCATCACCAGGGCATAAGCCAAACATTAACCAGTCAGTGAGCGATATATTCCCAAAGAGAATTGTTTTGCAAGAGCAAACCACCCATAATTCCATTCTCGATGACGATGCAAATGCGCACCACCCCCTTGGGGGATCCTTATTTGGACACGAGTACGGCACTAAATCGGTAATGTTGTCCCAATCTCCAGAGCTCCTTCGGCTATTTACTCTTCCCGAAATAGTGGAATAATGAGCCCTTTAACAACAGATTATGCCGGATAATTTCATACTAAAAGGAACACAGCCTGTATTTATAGTAATGTTCCCTTATTCGTAACATTATATTATTATGATGATGGTTGGCTTCAAAATTTCTTTCTCCTCCACACCAGTTTCCCTTTTATGATTTAAAAGAAAGGTGTCCCCTTTCATCCTATCTTATTTTTTATGCACCGATCAGGGAATATATTTTTTAATCGATATATGTGCGGCTATGTGGTCTTGTGGTATGACACTCGCCTTCGG
>NC_088360.1:100131263-100146263 GCF_034508935.2 Berghia stephanieae
CTACACTCACCTACTGCACGGTGAGGATATTAATTTAAGTACTACCTACTACCTATCTAATCGGTGTGTGTTTGGTTTTCTCCACACTTAGGTCAGTCCAAACAAAACATGACACAGCACAACCTGCAATCGTCCATCAATCCTTCAGAATGCACAATTACATAATAATTATCGAATTAATCTGTAAATAGGAAGCATTGACAAAAAATGTCCTCAACCAACGCTCTACGTTCAGATATATATATATATATATATATATATATATATATATATATATATATATATATATATATATATATATGAGCCAATGTCAAAAGGTGCCCGTCTGATACCAGTGTTAAGAAAATTTCATTTTTACTTAATTATGGGCTGTTTTAATTGGGTTAATGCTTGTAATCAATTGATAAAATGAAGAAGGTATAAAATGAATTAGCTCAACATATTCTGTTGAACAGAATATGTAATAAACAACTTGAAAGTCAAATTTGAATGCAGTTTGGCATGTGCTTAAAACGAGGTCAACGCATCACCTTTTTAGAAAGCATGTAGAAATTAAATGTGATGTTTTAGCTGACATGATTGAAATTTGAATAATAGTATAAAGTCAAAATTTACCTTTAAACGCAATTGCAGTAGATTACATATCTGATTGAGTTTCATATAGAGTTCTTAAAAAGTTGGCATTGCTTGTGACCTTTGGTGCCATCAAACACAACACAATACTAAGACTCGACACGAAACTTTAAAGCTCATATTTAATGGTTATAAAATGTTTTATTATGAGAAAAAAGCATAGATTTTCCTTCTGAACTCAAATCTTGGAGTAAATGTATTCAATTTTGCTGATATTGAGGGTTATTGGTTTTGGTGTAATTTGTCACAAGCAACACGGCATGCGTGAACACGTGGAAGTTTGTTTCGTTAAATGGCGATTCGCAATTTTGATCCACCCTTCTTACCATGACCAGCCTTTGAAGTGCCGCACTTTCAGTTGCCTTTCCAGCGTGGCGTGGCTCCATGCAGAAAAGGTAAGTTGAACTTTGGTGTCATCGCTATTTTACATTGTCACAAGCAACACTTGATATTGGATATTACAAAGTGCCACCAAAAAATTATGTTTTCATCTGTTATTCTATTTACAAATATGATATTATGACATCTCATCTGAGACTGATTTTCACACAATTAATCATTTCCTTGTAATTCTAATTTTTTTATGTTTCAGGGTTGTATGAATCAAGAAAAAGACAAAACTCAAGCTTTTGACGAATCCAGATAAATAGAAGGGTTGTCAAGAAATTTGATTTGTTTTACTATTAATACACTAAATTACTACAAACAAGCAGATTTGAGCAGTAGGGTGATGTTATCGTCTGGTTGCATGAATTCATTACCATGGCTGATATTTATCTAGAGTTTGTGTGACGTCTGGTACTTTTTGTGACCATTGGTGTCATTGGTTAAAATGTCACATTTGACACTTAAGTTTGAAGTTTCTAATGTATTTCTGTTTTCATGTTCTTCAAAGCTTGAAATGTCATTGAATAACATTTTAACAGACTGTATTACATTTGTTCAGTTGCTATTCTTGATTTATTGAGGCAAAATTGCGTTTTAGTGACGATTTTGACCCAAGTAATAGCAACAATGGTATTATTAATTTCTAAGTATATTTCCAATTTGAAAGTATTTAGTTTCTTAACATATTATTGAATTTCATTTTAGCATAATTGACTGTTGTTTTGGATGGTCATCTGATTTGCGGTTATTATGCTTTTTTGACTGAAAATAATGATATAGTATGGACGAAAGTGTGATTTGGTGTTGCTTGTACGTAAGTAAAGTATAAGTAATGGTGTCACCGGTCTTATGTCACAAGTCACATTCAGATGCTCTATTTTCCATGTATATTTCTATTTTTGAAGTCTTTGGTTTCTGAAATATTATTAAATTCCATATGTATTACACTGGTTTGACTGAAATTAATGATATATTGTCGAAATTGCAATTTGGTATTGCTTGTGACATAAGTAATGGTGTCATCGGTCTAATGTCACAAGTGACACAATGTCGCTAAATAAGATATCGATGGCCCGTTGATCAAACCTCTGAGGTAGCGTTTTTTGCCAATCCGCTGATCTAACCTCTGATGTCAACTTCAGAGATAAGCGCGCCCTCTTATTCTTTAGTCTCAAGATGATCAAACCTCTAATGTTAGTTCAGAGTTCAAGGGAGGCGGAGAAGTACTTTCAAGCAATCAAAACACGTCATGTAATTGATGTATAGTTAGTTTTCGTGGATTAGAAAGAATGATTGTGTTTTTAACTACAAAATCAATATTTCATTTTACTGTTAAAAGGGTTGTATTGACATTGGACTCTATAATTTTGAGCATCCATAAATATCACAGCTGCTAAATAATTGTCAATTTCTAAAGTCAAGATGCGACTGAACGTCAAGCCTATTATCTCCTGGTTATGCTTTACGAGTAAATATAATGTTCGAAATAATGATTGGGTATTTACCATTCACGTTTTGTGAGTAATTCTCTCTAAACTGTATTTATTAACCAGACTATAAAAATTCATGGTTACACAGAGTTTTGTATGTTGGTCCGTTATACTTCCGGATGGCAATGTGAGATTCTTGGCGAAGCGCATACTATCTATAGATAGAATTCGGTCACTCAGATTCACCGTGTGGCATGGAAAGAACGACATTGTCGCAAACAGCCCTTTGTTATTGTTTTTAGCCAGCCATTGTTATGAGTAACTCTCATTAAAATTATATCAATCAGGCTATAGTTAGTTCGAAGTTGACGTCACTCAGCTTTTTGTTATTGTTTTTTGCCATCCGCGTTTATTAGTAGTTCTCACTAAATTGTATAGATAGTATGCGCTTGTCTAAGGAGTTCACGACATTGCCATCCGGAAGTATAACGTACCAACACACAACACTGTGTGTAACCATGATCGTTTATAGTCTGGTTAATACAAGTTAGTGAGAAGTACTCATAAACGCGGATGGCAAAAAACAATAACAAAACATGAGTGACGTCAACTTCGAACTATTTATTAACCAGACTATAAACGATCATGATTACATACAGTTTTGTGTGTTGGCCGGATGGCAACGTTGTGAGCTTCTTAGCCAAGCGCATACTATCTATAAAAGTTCAACGTTACACATAGTTTTCTGTGTTGGTACATTATATCCGACTTATGGATGTTGTGAGTATTTCGCCGCCTAAACGCACAGCATCATTTGCAGGGCATGCTGGAATTCAGATTCCACCGAGTACTGTATAGAAAGTAAAACCTTTTGACCTGACCATAATAAAAAGTGGCCGTGTAGTTTATGGAGAAGACGAGGCAAAAAGATAAGATGGGTATGATGATGAAAGACATAAAGCAGAAGATGATGATGATGATGATGATGATGATGATGATGATAATGATGATGATGTTGATAATGATGGATGGTAATATAATGACGATTGAACTTGAAGTAGGTGATGATGCTGATGGTCATTATAAGGTTTAAAAAGAATAGATGAGTGTTGATAATGGCCATAATGATGATGATGATGATGATGATGATGATGATGATAATAATAATAATAGTAATAATAATAAAAATATAATAATAATAATAATAATAATAATAATAATAATAATAATAATAATAATAATAATAATAATAATAATAATAATGATGATGATGATGATGATGAATGATGATGATGATGATGATGATGATGATGATGGTGATGATGATAATGATAATAATTTGACGAAGAAGAAACAAGAAAAGGAAGAAAAAGAAGAAGAAGAAGAAGAAAGAAGAGAAGAAGAAGAAGAAGAAGAAAGAAGAAAGAAGAAGAAGAGAAGAAGAAGAAGAAGAAGAAGAAGAAGAAGAAAGAAGAAGAAGAAGAGAAGAAGAAGAAGAAGAAGAAGAAGAAGAAGAAGAAGAAGAAGAAGAAGAGAAGAAGAAGAAGAGAGAAGAAGAAGAAGAAGAAGAAGAGAAGAAGAAGGAGAGGAGGAGGAGAGAGAGAGAGAAGAAGAGAGAAGAAGAAGAAGAAGAAGAAGAAGAAGAAGAAGAAGAAGAAGAAGAAGAAGAAGAAGAAGAAGAAGAAGAAAAATTTTTCTCTTACCCTCTACACACGGGTTCTCCTTCAAAAATATTTGGCGAGCTTCCCGCAAAACCTTGACTAGTTCATCTTCACCGGGCCTCTCCAGGGCCATAAATACCGCGGCTCCACCGCTCAAGAAAGCAAAAAAGAAGAATACATGTGTGATGAGCCTGCAAATTGGTCTGGTGACCATCCATCGTACGTCCTTCTTTTGGCGTTCTCTGGACATTGTTCCAAACTGAGCCTTGAACCGAACTATAATATCCTTGTGGCTCGCACATACATGCAGAAAATTACACAAGTGTTGGCGCTGGATATTTAGAACTTTTGAGATGGGAACTTCACATTATGGATTGTACTGTATCCTGAATTTCTCTAAATATTATTTGATAATATTTTACTTTCAAATTGGTATTATAATTACGTAACTAATTACAAGTATAAAGTGTTCAGTACAGAACATTCACGTACTTGGATCACGTATTGTAATATTCTTTGGACCATTCATGTATTAGAATCACATGTCACTAAGTTCTACAGGGCATTCGTTTAAGAATCACTAATCATACACTTCTAAAAAGGCATTCCAGTAATAGACTTATGCATCACAAAATGCTATGGGGCATTTATGTATTAGACTTACGCATCACAAAATGCTACGGGACATTTATGTATTAGACTTACGCATCACAAAATGCTACGAGGCATTTAAGTATTACAGTTATGTATTAGACTTACGCATCACAAAATGCTACGAGACATTTAAGTATTACAGTTATGTATTAGACTTACGCATCACAAAATGCTACGGGACAGTTTTGTATTAGCTGTGTTAGTTCACACGCATTTAGTTAATGTCGCACGTTTTAGGGGACTTTTAACTGATAGTCATAACTCAGTCACTCGTACCTTCTACATATTTGTCACACGATTTACGACACCAGGTGCTCTGATTACAACCAATGTGTTCTTTTGTGCAAATATATTTAATATGTGTACCCATCGATCAAAACACAATTAATGTGATGAATTTATTTATACACGACTATCGAATCTCTAGACCTACTAGTACACGACAAACAGCGCTCTCGGAACAATTGAGAGAGAAAAAAAAAAAAAAAAAACTGGCGTCATTGTTAGTTATTGATGCTGATCTAAAACTTCATTAAAGTCCAGGTTTGATAGTTTTTGACAGAGTGATGGTCTCTTTAATCGGTCGGTTATATTTGGAGGACGAGGGGGGGCGGGGGGGGGGGGGGGGGTGGGCATACAATCGGTGCTTGGTAGATTTCTGACGTGATATATATATATATTATATATATATATATATATATATATATATATATATATATATAAGAGAGAGAGAGAGAGAGAGAGAGAGAGAGAGAGAGAGAGAGAGAAGGGGCATCCAATCATCGCCGTAGATTTCTGACGTACATTGAAAAATAAACACAACACGTTTTGTAAATTTTGGCCAGGAAACTCGTCCTTCAAATATCAATCGTCTCTCGACTTCAGCAAAATCAAGAGCCAGATTGCAAGTATACTGGCAAAAAACAAAAAAATAGAAACGGCAGAATTCATTGACTTACTTAATTTTTGTGGGTTTTATTTTCTTTCTTCTTTTTATGTGTGTTGTTCTGTTTTTGTTTTGATTTTGTTTAATTGATTCGGGGTTTTTAAAATATTTTTAAAATCTTGTTTCCTTTTTCTTTTTTTTTTTTTTGAAGTATTACAAAAACCTCCTTTCCGCACAATCTCAAATATCTTTCATTAATAATGTCTTTTTTAATTGTTAGACCTATCTTAAGTCTCGCATTCGAATTATTTGACAAGACGCGATAGTAATCTTAATAATTCAAAGGTATTTAAATTTAGAAATAATTTAAATTTTGGCCAACATAGAATAAGGCGTTTCGTCAGTGCCAGACAAGAGTTGTCTACCTTACACGTAGAGGTCGTTGTTCTCTCATTATTCATATTGTCTCCGGCAAATTAATGATTTTATGATAGTTGTCTCGACTTTCCACCCAACCTTTTTACTTTTATATATGTATTCTATTACGAGTCCCCTGCCGTTCTCTGAAAAAAAATCATGAAAAAAGTTTTGGCCTGAAAATTCGACCTTCAAATATCGATTGATTAAATTGACCATCATCTTGTCAGAAACTCTCGAACTTGGGACTTCTTTGGAGAGTTGTCTGAAATCTCAGGTTTGATAGTTTTTGGCAAGACGAGTGTCATTTTAATCGATCAATATATGAAGGACGAGTTTTCTGGCCAAAATTTAAAAAAAAAATGTGTTTCTATTATTTCAGTGCATAACAGTTCTTTATTCTATCGATATATTAATATTGCAAATTATTATTTGCTTATTATGCTTTATCTTCTGTCTCTGTTTTAGTGGTAATATTCCCGTGTCTCGTCCGACTCGTATTTTTGTTCCTAGGGCGGTAAAATGCAATATGTCATCAAATGCCTTGATCTGGTATTCTATCTGAGTGAGTCGGATTCAGGAAATTGAATTTAGAAAAATGAGTGGAGCCGACACTAATGTTCATGATAACAAGAAATGAAGTGAGTAGAAAAGTTGCCAGACGACTTAAATAGAGAAAAAATACTTTTGAACATTGCCACCGGGGAGTCGAACCGGAGCCTTCGTTAACTGTGCGGCTATGTGGTCTGCTCGGCTATGTGGTCTTGTTGTGGTTTGACACTCGCTTTCGGATTGGAAGGTCCCGAGTTTGAGTCCTTGGAAAAGGCTCTTTACTCACATTCTCTCATCATACTCAGGTGTAGATTGAGTCCCTGACTGTTAACTGTGCTGTCTCTTTCGGAAGTGTTTCAAAGTTTCAAAGTTTATTCAATCTTAGGCTTTCGCCAATAAATCACACAATTTGATGACAGCATACATGAAAGAAAAATCCGGTAATATCGCCTAACAGGTGTCATGTCTCGTACTACATGTTACGTGTTGCTGGTAGTCAGGAAGGACCTATATAAAAGCTCAATTTTTTTTAAAAGCCTGACACGAACCCAAATAAAAATAGTCATAAAAGAAAACGAAGATCACGGGAAAAAGTTATGACGATTTCATTTTGAGCTATTGATTACAACATGAAGTATAAAAACCCTTAACAAAATACGCTTCAACAGTCATGACGTCACTTCCCTCGTAATGACGCATGGTAACTTAGTAACTGGCTCTAAACTATCGGAACGATGGCGGACGCCCTTATGAAATGTTTCTCGGATGAACATAAAAACGTATCCAGAGGAGAAAAACACCCAAACCCGTTATAAATCTGATCATGATTTTACTTTTACACATTCTGATCACAAGACATATGAAAAGTTCTAGCCAGCACGAAAAATAAACAGTACCGATTTTCTTTGTTTAGAACCACGATGGCCGCCGTTGCTGGGCGACGTGTCATCAGACTATTGAATCCAATTATGATCTTATCATTAAGGCTGAAAGGTGTCAAAAACTAGGATTCGATTCTTATGCAATGTCAAATATTATTCGAAACGAAATATTTGAACAAGAAATTAAAGAAACATAAATAGATAAACAAATAGCTGAATAATTGATTTAATTCACATGCCTTGATGTAATGAATCCAGACAGTAGCAGAATTGGATTCTGATGTCACGTCGCCCGGAAACGGCGAGCAGCGTGGTTCTAAACAAAGAAAATCGGTACTTTTTATTCTTCATGCTGGCTGGAACTTTTCATATGTCATGTGATCAGAATGTATAAAAGTCAAAACAAGACCATATTTATAATGTTTTTTTCCTCTGCATACACTTTTAGGCTCGTCGGTGAAATATTTCATAAGGGCGTCCGCCATTGTTCCGATAGTTTAGAGCCAGTTACTAAGTTACCATGCGTCATTACGAGTGAAGTGACGTCATGCCTGTTGAAGGCTATTGTCTGTCTAAAAACATTAATAATCGACATATTCAATCATAAAACTTTTTGATATTGGTTATCATTTAATTTTGAATTTCTATTCTGTTGCGGTCCGTGATTGAAACCGTTTCTTTCTGTCTTTCTTTCTTTTTTCTTTCTTTCTTTTTTCTTTCTTTCTTTTTTCTTTCTTTCTTTCTTCTTTCTTTCGTTTTTCTTTATTTCTTTTTTTCTTTCTTTGTTTCTTTCTGTCCTTCTTTTTCTTTCTTTCTTTCTTTCTTTCTTTCTTTCTTTCTTTCTTTTTTTTTCTCTCTTATTATGATCAATCCTGGACTAGCGACTTATGTGACCAACCCTTTATTTTGACCAAAGTGCACACATTCGCAGGTCTGATAACCGAACGCAAATATGGTCTTTATTCAACATTGGTGCAATAGATAACACTCTCTGTTGAGAGTTTTTAAAACTATAGCTTTTATATAGCGCAAGGTCCACTAAACGTGCTCAAAGCGCTTTACAAAGGGGTCCCTCGCCAACAGCAACACTTAACATATAGGACGAGGTGTGAAGCCTGTTAGGCAAAATTACTATTTGTTTTACGGACAGAAACAACGCTGTTAACAACCAAGTACTCATTTTACACCTGATTACAATGAGAGACTGAGTAAAGAGCCTTTTCCAAGGATTCAACTATGCGCTAGGACCTTCCGATCCGAAAACGAGTGTCATACCAAGAGACCACATTATAGCCGCAGGTTTTGAGAGTATTTCCGTTACAACCACGATTGAGCCCCACAACAATACGATTCAATAGTCTGATGTCACGCCGCCCGGCAACGGCGGCCATCTTGGTTCTAAACAAAGAAAATCATTACTTTTTATTTTTCATGCTGGCTAGAACTTTTCATATGTCTTGTGATCAGAATGTGTAAAAGTCAAAACATGATCAAATGTATGTGTTTTTTCCCCCCTCTGGATACCCTTTATGCTTGCCGGAGAAATATTTCATACGGGCGTCCGCCATTGTTCCGATAGTTTAGAGCCAGTGTTACTAAGTTACCATGCGCCATTAGGAAGGAAGTGACGTTACGACTGTTGAAAAGTATTCAGATCATCAAACCGGCACATAAATACACGTCGATATTTCGACATAGACAATGTCATTTTGCTGGTGGTTGGATGGGAGCATCATATATATATACCTATGATGTTCGCATGGGTGTACGATCCGATAGTGATGTCGTTTCTTCTTCTCTTTACTAGCCTATCCTGCTTCTTTGGTTTGTGATTGTATTTTTGACAGGGGATATTTTTTTTCTGTAAATCTTCTGCCTGTTTGTTCTTGGTTATTTATAATTTAGCTTATGATATCTTTAGGTTATGATTTTGAATTTCTATTCTGTTGCGGTCCGTGATAGTAGAGCTCATGGAAACAAGTTATTTCATTGGTTGAACTATTGAACATAACTCACTATTTGTTTTCATTTGTACTATTTTTGTTAGATTGCTTGTTTTTTTTTTGTTTCAGCGGTCTCTCATATAACCTCAATTGTGTTGGAAGAGACCTAAAGCAACAAACAAAAAAAAACAAAACAAAAGACAATGTCATTTTGACATAATGGATAACATAATTGGCCTTAAAATAACGTGTACTTATTTGCAGGTCTGATAACCCAATTCCATATGGGCTCATTGTTGTAATGGTAATCTAAAAAAAAAAATGACGCAAAATATTGTCCATAATAACAATGTTAAACTAGGCCCATAAGTATTTCGGCTCGGCTGTCAGACCTGCAAAGATGTACACGTCGACTTAAATCAATCTCCTACGTAAAATTAATGATATTTCGACATAGATAATACCATGTAGACATAATGGATAACATAATTTGACTTAATTCAACCTCCTCTGGAAAAATAATGACATAAAAAGTAATCGATGCTAGACAAAATACTGTTCAGACCGTAGCCATCGTTAACATATTATAGCCTGACATGGGAATCCTAGCCATCGTTAACTTATAGCCTGACACTCGAACCGAAGACATCGTAAACTAATAGCCTGACACCGTAGCTATCGTTAAGTTATAGTCTGACACTGAAATCCAAAAAGACAGGCATTATGACGTCATTATTTGGTTTTTGCACCGCCTAGTGAGTGTCGTTAGTAGTGCTCATGGAATCAAGTTATTTCATTGCTTGAACTATTGAATACAACTCACGATTTGTTTTCTTTTGTGGCCAAAGACTGGTATTTTGACTTCATTTATTGGTCAGTGTCAGGCTATAAGTTAACGATGGCTACGCAACACTGATCATAAAATGACGTCAAAAGACAAGTCTTTGGCCACAAAAGAAAACAAATCGTGAGTTGTATTCAATAGGTCAACCAATTGAGTTTATTTTTTCCTTGAGCTCCGCTAACGACAACTCTCTAGACGGTGCAAAAACCTAAAAAAATGAAGTCAAACCATAAGTCTTAGTGGGTTCTTGCGTAGCCATCGTTATGTTATAGCCTGACACTGAAATCCAAAAGGACTGGCAGTTTGACGTCATTATTTGGTTTTTGCACCGTCTAGTGAGTTGTCGTTAGTAGAGCTCATGGAAACAAGTTATTTCATTGGTTGAACTATTGAACATAACTCACTATTTGTTTTCTTTTGTGGCAAAAGACTGGCATTTTGACGTAATTTTTTGGTCAGTATCAGGCCATAACTTTACGAAGGCCACGGTTCTTGTGTCAGGCTATAAGTTAACGATGGCTACGCTATAAACAAAAACAAAACAAATAACAGGTTTTTGAAATTTTGGCCAAAGTCATTTTTCAAACATCAATTGATTTAAATAACCATCATCTTGTCAAAAACGCTCGACTGGAGGGAAGTCTTCAAGGAAGTCCCAGGTTTGAAAGTTTTTTACAAGATGAGGGCCGTTTTAATCGATCGATATTTGAAGGCCAAGTTTCTGGCCAACATTTTTAAAAACTTGTGTTTTTTTTTGCGTTTTTCATAATACAGCCGTGTTTATAGATAGTATGCGCTTGGCTAAGAAGCTCATAACATTGCCATCCGGAAGTATAACGGACCAACACACAAAACTGTGTGTACCCATGGACGTTTATAGTCGGGTTGATACAGTTCAGTGAGCCGTACTCATAAACGCGGATGGCAATAAACAATAACAAAGACATGTGTGACGTCATCTTCGAACAATCTATAGATAGTTCGAAGATGACGTCACTCAAGCCTTTGTTATTGTTTTTGCCATCCACGTTTGTGAGTTGTTCTCACTAAACTGTATTAACCAGACTATAAAAGTTCATGGTTACACAGAGTTTGTGTGTTGGTCTGTTATGCTTCCGGATGGCAATGTTGTGAACTCCTTGGCCAAGCGCATTCTATCTATAGATAGTTCGAAGATGACGTCACTCAAGCCTTTGTTATTGTTTTTGCCATCCGCGTTTGTGAGTTGTTCTCACTAAACTGTATTAACCAGACTATAAAAGTTCATGGTTACACAGAGTTTGTGTGTCGGTCTGTTATGCTTCCGGATGGCAATGTTGTGAACTCCTTGGCCAAGCGCATATTATCTATATTATTATGGAACATATGGTTTCAATGCAAGTAAACGCTGATTAATTGCTTTCTGTTTTAATTATGTCCGATACACAATACAGCTCGCATGGCTTGATATTAAATGCCAAACGCATCATAAACATTTTCCATTACTGATGGATTATAATATAGATATCTATGCCTGTAGGATAGGTTGTCATAATTTTAGTAACACCTTGGTATATTGCTCGTCATTTATGGGACCTCAGCATGGTATGTGTCATCGCACATTATTACAACGTATATTAGACAAGAGCAAATTCGAGGGTGTGTGTGTGTGTGTGTGTGTGAGAGAGAGAGAGAGAGAGAGAGAGAGAGAGAGAGAGAGAGAGAGAGAGAGAGCATTTCTGTGCTTGATTTTTATTGTAATCATAGTACCTATGTGTCATCTCACTTTATTACAAAGTATATTAGACAGAGCAAATGAGAGGGAGTGTGAGTGTGTGTGTGTTTGTGTGTGTGTGTGTGAGAGAGAGTGTGTGTGTGTGTGTGTGTGTGTGAGAGAGAGAGAGAGAGAGTATTTCTGTCTTCTGTTCTCAATTTTTTTTTATTGTAATCGTTACTAGTAAAATTCAATTTTTATCTAAGTTGTAGTCTTGGCTGATGGTATTTAATTAATGTTTATAACATGATTTAGGCCTCCATGCTAGAAGTCCCATGTTTGAGAGTTTATGACAAAATGACGGTCATATTAATTGATCGATTTTTGAAGGCAGGGCTGATTTCCTGATCAAAATGTTTAAAATGTGTTTTGGTTTGGTTTCTTTTGTTGTTTTTGTTTTCAGACTACTGAAGCGGTTGTACAGTAAAACGGTGCATCTTACGGTGACTGTGCTTATTATAAATGCTCTTGAAGTGAACGGATGTTGTTGAATTTTAATTTTGAGATACGGATGTAATGACATGGACACCAACACAATCATAAGATTGAATATTATGTATGTCAAGACAGTATTAAATATATATTTATATTATTAATAATATATATATATATATATATATATATATATATATATATATATATATATATATATATATATATATAATGTAATGTACATTATATTGGTAGTTTCAATGTCTTAAGGACATTGCATTTTAGCCAATACTTAATGATTGATATGATCGACCAATTCAACTGGTCTGACATCCGAACGGAACAGATAATATGGGCCTAGTTAAACAGTGTTGTTAATGTCAACCTAATGAGCCAGGCCACAGAAAGTAAGTATATTAAGAATACTTATGAAAAGAATGAGGAGAAATATATATCCCCAGAGATATGTGACGAGCAGTTTGGTTTTGTTATAGAAAAGGGTACGATAAATTAAATGCAATTTTTACATTGAAAACAATGATTTCAATCGAAAAACATTAATCACTTTATCCGTGCTTCATTGATTATTCCGAAGCTTTTAATATTATTATTATTATTATTATTATTATTATTATTATTATTATTATTATTATATATTATTATTATTATTATTATTATTATTATTATTATTATTATAATATTATATTTAATAATATAATAATAATAATAATAATAATAATATAATAATAATAATAATAATAATAATAATAATAATAATAATAATAATAATAATAATAATAATAATAATAATAACAATAGTGCACATTTGTTAAGCGCATATTTCCCCGCTATATAATGCAGGCTCTGATCGCATTACAATGACATGTACAAATATCAAAATATCAATACACCCATGCACAGCATGATTCCACTCACAGACAATTACGCGCGCGCGCACACACACACACACACACACACACACACACACACACACACACCCAGAATCACAAAAAAGTCATTTATCATTCATTGGAGTAGCTGCACACCGAAACATGACCGAAAAAGATGAGTTTTCAGTTTCTTTTTGAATGCTTCTAGGGCTGTTGATTCTCTTATTAGTTCTAAAGGCAATTTATTCCTAATTCTAGGGCCGGACCAAGCAGAGCTTTTCTCCCCGGCTCTAAGTCTAGTTTTACTTATCTTTAGAGTTTTTGAATCGGATGAGGAACCAAGACATCTTTGCGGTTCATGTATCTCACTGAGTTCTGTCAGATAAGAAGGGGCGCTGTTATCTAGACATTTAAAAATTAATGTTGCTATATATATATTATATATAATATATATATATATATTATATATATATATATATATTATATATATTGTGAAATAATATTCAAAGAAACTCAAGATATGAAAGGCGTCGGCAATTGGGGAGGGGGGGGGGGGGGGGCAGAATATGAACAACATGGGATACGCTGACATAAGATACGCAGACGATGGTACTCTGATGGCATACTCTACATGGACCTGCATAAAATTTTAGATATACTAGTGAGCGAAAATGAAGAGATGGACCTGAAGCTAAATGTTAAGACAACCGAATGCATGGTGGTCTCAAAGAATGACAACAACACGACCTTTCACTTGTCAAATAAAGGAGAGTTCACAACAAGTGAAGAAATTTAAATATTTGAGCACTATCATTAACCATGACGCACGTGACATATAGGATATAGAATAGGAATAGCAAAAGATGTGTTTCATAAAATGCGTCCAGTTGTGTCATACTAAAACCTAAAGTTGAAGACCAGAATGAAAGCAGTGGAAGCATATGTTATAAGTACCCTTTTTCAACTGTTGTGAAACGTGTACTAGGAGGTTAGAGGCATTTGAGATGTGGGTGTATAGAAGAATGTTGGGGTTATCAACAAGTATACGAACGAGGAAGTGTTGGCGAAGGTGAGAAAAAGAAGAATATTGATAGATACCATCAGAAAGAGGCAGTTACGGTTTCTGGGACATGTGTGGAGAAGAGACGGAATAGAAAAGTTGATAACATCTGGGATGATCAAAGGAAAGAGAGCTAGAGGAAGATAGAGAATAACATATTTAAATGACCGAAGAATGGCTAAAAATGGTTTTAAAAACAACGCAGACTCCATGCGCAACGCAGAGTGAGGATCGTGATACGTGGAGACAGCTCTGACCGGCAAAGTGCTCAAGAGTACAAACCATGATGGATGATGAATAGACTATATTTTGCGTCATTTTTTTTTTCAGATTTCTATTTCAAATATGAGCCCATAAATGAAGTGGGTTATGAGACCTGCAAATATGTGAACGTCGGATATTAATTATATGATTATATATTATGTGTTTATATGTGTTGGTTTTTGCAATAGATTTTATGTAATTTGATACTGTGTTTCCCTTTGTATTGTATTTGTTTGATGGTCTTTTTTTATGTAGTCTGGGATATGAATGGCTGTTGATGTGTCAGCGACGGAGTTTTGAAGGCAAGGTTCTT
>NC_088360.1:100151263-100161263 GCF_034508935.2 Berghia stephanieae
AGATGCCAAAAAGTGGTGTGTGTGTGTGGGGGGGGGGGGGGGGGGGGGAGTGAAATAAAAATGGCAAGAAATATGAAATTTAATTTTCTATCAGTTTTCAGAAAACCTATCGTCCATTCCCTTCAATAAATCATAAAAAAGCTTCACCTAAGAATCGTTTTTTTTTTTGGTTTTGGCTACACATTCTATTTTTATCGTCTAAACCGCCCCCGACATGAAACCGCTTTGAGGTGATGGCTCGCATTGATTATCAGTTAAACTTAAATTTTATAACTAGAGCTTAGAACTGGATGATAAATATCAGGGACTTCCTGACATTGTACCGTTTTGACACGGCTGGTCACAATTAAATAGTTGTCTTTAAACCTGTCATTCCACGTGCACATATTTGTGCGCACCGTTGCCTCTGTCCGGAAAAAAAAATGTAATATCGCCTAACAGGCGTCATGTCTCGTTCTACATGTCACATGTTGCTGTTGGTCACGGACCCCTTGTAAAGAGCTTTGAGCTCATTTAGTGGATATTGCGCTATAAAAAAAGCTCAATTAAAAAAAAAAAGTTTACATGCCTGAAACCGAACGCAATTCTGTGCCTGCTTTAAAATTGTTGTAATGAACGATGTTCTATCTACGACAGTTTGGGAGTGTTTCCATTGCAACACTGAGCCTGTAACAATTTGGATTATCAGACCTGTCAATAAGTACTCGTTGCTTACAGTCAATTGTTAACGCTTAACTCCCTCCTTACCAGTCTTTTTTAGGATTTCCCCCCAAACTTCACACCCAACTAACACAAAAATAGATTTTTATCACTCAAACACAATAGAAGTAAGATATTGCAATATATAATTTCTTTAGCAAAATATGCTCTACAACACACATTTAATTTTTTCATGATGTACAAAAGAAATTTGAATAAGAAAAATGTTGGTTGTATCGTAACGAATGTGATAATTTTCCTATAGTTGGTAAGGGGAGGGTTAAAAGCAAGAGGTTTTTATAAGAAATGTATTAAAATTCATGCAAATGTCCACACATAATTTATTGACTTGCAAAATTATAAAGAATGACGACAAGGTGCTACCAATATTATTATTATTATCTGCTATTACAGTGTAGATAATATGTTGTGGCGTGAAAACGTGTCAGATTGATTCGTTTCTGTTGCAATGATTGTGCTGTTCAGTGTATGGTTTACAATTGGATTCAATAGTCTGATGTCACGTCCGCCCCAGCAACGAGCAGCTTGGTTCTAAACAAAGAAAATCGGTACTTTTTTATTCTTCATGCTGGCTAGAACTTTTTCACATGTCATGTGATCAGAATATATAAAAATTAGTCAAAATTAAATATGATCAGATTTATAATACTTTTCTCCACTTCTATGCTCGTCGGAGAAGTATTTCATTAGGGCGTCTGCCATTTTTCCGATAGTTTAGAACCAGTTGCTAAGTTACTATACGTCATTACGAGGGAAGTGACGTCACGAGTGTTGAAGCCAGGATACGCCAAAGCCCGTGTCTAGAAGTCCACATTTATTAATGACAAGCTTTATTTATTTAAATTAACTTTGAATCATACACCTTTCGAGAGTCCCAATATCTCAGTTGGTGGGGTCCTCGCTTCGCACGCAAAGGAAGCCGAGATCGATTCCGGATGAAGTCGAGATTTTATTATTCTGACCCGGCTCTCCATCCACACTGCATTGATTTAGGTAGCTGGGTTTGTTAGATCTGGCGGAAAGTACTTTGCGATAGACTAGCATCTGCGATAGACTTTTTTAAAATCTTATCCAAAGGGTATCAAGCAATTGATATTGTCCATTTCAAACTATAAGATATAGATCTACCTGAAAAAAGTCTGGCTACATGGGCGAAATAGCTCTTGAGGATAAACAAAGAAGATTTCCTTTATGGACTTCGCACGCACATCTGGTATTTAGTTATATGTTTGCGGCTATGTGGTCTAGTGGTATGACACTCGCTTTCGGATCGGAAGGTCCTGGGTTCGAGCCTCGCGCTCAACGCATAGTTGAGACCTTGGAAAAGGCTCTTTGTTCACATTCTCTCACCGTACTCAGGTGTAAAATGAGTGCCTGACCGTTAACAGCGTTGTCTTTGTTCAAAAAATTGTAATATCGCTTAACAGGCGTCATGTCCCGTCCTACATGTTAAAAGTTGCTGTTGACCAGGGACCCCTTGTAAAGCGCTTTGAACACATTTAGTGGATATTGCGCTATATAAAGCTCATTTTTTTAAATAATAGACATATCAGCAGAATTGAATAGTAAGGGCAGCTTAATGACACATTCCTAAGTTTAAGTTAATTACAATAAATATAATGTGTTTTAACGTCTTGTAATGTCAAATAGTGTAAATCGTCTTTATTTTCCCCCCCCCCCCCCCCACCCTCCCATAAATAGTAACGCGTAATGATATCAGGTTTACAATAATAATTTGTGACGTCAGATTATCCAGAGTTTCGTTTCACTTAAATTAGAATTATTTTCTTAAAGAATCTTTTAAGAGTTTTTGAAAATGTTTTTTTATTTCGAGGTAAATCAGAATCGATTGAAGGGTAGAATAAAAGATTTTCTACAGTCTTGTATTTTGGAATTGTAGCTTTATTCCCAACGCTCACTCGCAAGCTCGTGTAGCTATTTGTAAAAATGTACGGAATTCCAAAAAGCATGAGTGTAAGAATGGTATATTAGCGTGACTTAAATGTACATACTACTTACTTAAGAAAAATATTATACATTGTACCCTCTCTTGTCTGTATGTACAACGAGCGTCAACTGTATGGTCAGTCAGTCCATACTCAATACTGCCGTACTTTGAAAAAGCACGTATTAAAAATTTGGCCAAAAAAAACTCATCCTTCAAATATCGATCGATCAAAATGACCCTCAACTTCACCTAAAAAAAAAAACAAAACCAAAAAAAAAAAAACTCTCAAACTTAGAACTTTGCGAAGTCTCAGGTTTGAGAGGATTGTTTTGTTTTTTTTTGTTTTGTTTTTTTTTTCCCCAAGGGTACTTTTATTCAATTGATATTTGAAGGAGGAGTTTTCTGTTTCAAAGTACAGCAGAACTGGCGTCCTGTGCTCAAGTGCTTGTTTCCTATAATTGTGTTAAACAAATTAACGTTTTGCTATAAGTATAAGTACTATAAGCGCCAAATTTGATAACAAGAATACTCATTATTTGATTAATATTTGAAGATATGGCTTTTGCTTTCTTTCTTTATGTAATTTTTTGGGTGGCTTAGTGTTATATTTTTTAAACTATCGTTTTTTATTAAGAGTTTGTTACTATTAATTGACGACATCAAACGTGTATAGCCAAGATGATCATTTCCTTTTCGTTTTACTTTTACTCAGATGAAATGCAAATAAAGTATTTACAAATTACCAATGAATATTTTTAGATTAAAATAAATTTCATGTTTGCCGATTGGTGTTGGATTTGTTTTATTTCTCGTAGTTGGGAAGCGAATTTTTTATTTGGTTATAATGGGATCGACTATAGAAAGAATGCGTTTGGCTAAGAAGCTCACAGCATTGCCATCCGGAAGTATAACGGACCAACACACAAAACTATGTGTGACCTCAATCGTTTATAGTCTGGTTAATACATGTTAGTGAGAATTACTCATAAACGCGGATGGCAAAAATCAATAACAAAGACCTGAGTGACATCAACTTCATTTTATCTATATTCATGTTTTCGTCCAACCAAGTCATCAATCACATGATTTGTTTCTGTCCAATGATTGGATATTTCTTAGAACGAAGGTGACGTCAGTCAGATCTTTGTAATTGTTTATTATATTTTTGTTATTATTTTTTACCATCCCTTTTAATGAGTAATTCTCAATAAACTGTTTGTACCAGACTATAGGTAAGCGTTTAAGGTTACGCACAGTTTTGTGTGTGGGTTCGTTATATTTTTGGATGGCAATGTTGTGAGTTTCTAAGCCAAGCGCACAGCATCTATCTATCTATCTATCTATATATATATATATATATATATATATATATTATATATATATATAGATATATATATATATATATATATATATATATATATATATATATATATTCGTCGGGTCATAACAACAGCCTTAACTGATGCGTCTTGGACTTGCAAATCTGGGTTCTAGTCGTAGCCAGCCATCGTTAACATAATATTATAGCCTTCGTAAAGTTATGGCCTGATGCTGACCAAAAAATGACGCCAAAATGCCAGTCTTTTGCCACAAAATAAAACAAACGACAACTCACTAGGCGGTGCAAAAACCAAAATAACGCCAGTCCTTTTTTATTTCAGTATCAGGCTATAATATAACGATGGCTACGCGAGAACCTTCTAGGACTGGCAGTTTGACGTCATTTTTTAGGTTTGTGTAGCGGCTAGTGAGTTGTCGTTTGTAGAGCTCAAAGAAACAAGTTATTTCATTGGTTGAACTATTGAATACAACTCACGATTTGTTTTCTTTTCTGGCAAAAGACTGGCGTTTTGACGTCATTTTTTCGTCAGTGTCAGCGATAAGTCAACGATGGCTACGCTGACACTGACCAAAAAATGACGTCAAAATGCCAGTCTTTGGCCACAATATAAAACAAATCGTGAGTTGTATTAAATAGTTAAATCAATGGAATCCCTTGTTTCCATGAGCACTACAAGCGACAACTCATTAGGCGGTGCAAAAACCAAATAATGACGTCAAAATACCAGTCTTTTTGGGTTTCAGTGTCAGCATAGCATTCGTTATGTTATAGCCTCACACTGAAATCCAAAAGGATTGGCAGTTCGACGTCATTATTTGATTTTTGCACCGCCTAGTGAGTTGTCGTTATTAGAGCTCATGGAAACAAGTTATTTCATTGGTTGAAGTATTGAATACAACTCACGATTTGTTTTCTTTTGTGGCAAAACACTGGCATTTTGACGTCATTTTTTTGGTCAGTGTCAGGCTATAAGTTTACGAAGGCCACGGTGTCAGGCTATAGATAGTATGCAGATGACGTCACTCAGGCCTTTATTATTGTTTTTGCCATCCGCGTTTGTGAGTTGTTCTCACTAAACTGTATTAACCAGACTATAAAAGTTCATGGTTACACAGAGTTTGTGTGTTGGTCCGTTATACTTCCGGATGGCAATGTTGTGAACTCCTTGGCCAAGCGCATTCTATCAAAATCTTAACGATGGCTACGTTCTAATACGTTATCCTTGAGAAAAAAGTGCGGTGACAATCGACAATCATAATAATATAGCCACTAAAAATATCTGCCCTCCTCGACTTAGGATCGAACTCCGGACCACCTGATTGTCGATCAGGTATGCTACTATCACATAACAAAGGTTATATTATATTATCCTCTAAAAGTGTAAAGGGCAACTTGGCAATTAAGCAATGAATAATAATGGCTGTATATATATATATATATATTATATATATATATATATATATATAGAGAGAGAGAGAGAGAGAGAGAGAGAGAGAGAGAGAGAGAGAGAGAGAATTAGCCCTTCTTCCCTTACAAGAGACACTGTACTAACATGGCCATTGATATCATACTTACTCCTGATCATTCAGAATATTTGGCAAGCATGGTCAAGATTTTTCTAATGGATTATCTTTGGCTTAATCACCTCCCCCACAACACACACACACACACACACACACACCCACACACACACACACACACATACACAAACACAACCCCGGTCCTTCGACCCTGTTCTATATTATTAAAAAGTCACGATTTTCGAAATGGGTTCCAGAACATTGTCTAAATTGCTAATGCTAAGGGCTAATATTCTTTTATGTTACTAGTATGACGTCCCATTGTGGGCAGGGAGGTACATACTGTGTCTTCTATCCCCTTATATCTGTTTTCCTCCATGCTTTCTATCTTTGTCTTGGAATGAGAATACTTGGTTTTGTCTAGGCCCTGGTCGGAAACCCTGGCTGGGAGGGAAACAGTCAAATGAGTTAAGAGTTTTGGGAGATGATATTTTTTCCCTTGTAAATCATCTCTCTATTATGCACTGCATTATGTTTCTTTATATTATGTATGATTTGTAAAACATTTGAGTGTATTCCTCTTAGCGGGGACCTGTGCTTGTGTCTGGATGAGACTTTTAGTGATCTCAAACTAAGTACTTTGATGGTGTCCTTTTGGAATCTACACCTGTTTCTTATTTGAACCAATTCCCCTTTGTCTTCCCTTTTATTGGAAGCTGTATTAATTGTAATTCTAGAACTTTTTACTATCCCATTCTCTTCCTTTTTACTGGTGCTGATATGACCTTAATGTGTTGCAAGCGCCGTAAAACCTTAAAAACAAACAAAACATGTTACTAGCATATTATTGTCATATTGGGGAACAAAATTACCCCCGAAGTACGGATAGGGATAGTTCTTTATTTTACTATATATTGCCACAGGGTACCAAGACCACCCCCGACGTACGAAGAAGGATAGTTCTTTATATTGCTATATATAGATAGTTCGAAGATGAAACCACTCAGGTCTTTGTTATTGTTTTTTTGCCATCCGCGTTTATGAGTAATGCTCACTGAACTGTATTAACCTGACTACAAACGTTTATGGATACACACAGTTTTGTGTGTTGGTCCGTTATACTTCCTGGTGGCAATGTTATGAGCTTCCTAGCCAAGCGCATACTATCTATATAATGTCATGGGGTAACAAAATCACTCCCTAACGTACGAATAGGGATAGTTCTTTATTTTGTATATACGTATAGTCATTGGGTAACAAAATCAACCCCGAAGTACGGATAGGGATAGTTCTTTATTTTCCTATATATTGTCATTGGGGTAATAAAATCAACCCCGAAGTACGAAGAGGGATAGTTCTTTATTTTGTATATACGTATAGTCATGGGGTAACAAAATCACCCCCGAAGTAGGTACGAATAGGGATAGTTCTTTATTTTGCTATATTTTGCCATGGGGTAACAAAATTAATCCCGACGTGCGAATAAGGATAGTTCTTTATTTTGCTATATTATTACGTCATGGGGCAACAAAATTACCCCTGACGTACGAATAGGGATAGTTTTTTATTTTTCTATATATTGTCATGGGGTAACAAAATTACCCCCGACGTACGAATAAGGATAGTTCTTTATTTTACTATGTGTATATAATGTCATGGGGTAACAAAATCACTCCCGAAGTACGAATTGGGATGGTTCTTTATTTTAATATATATTGTCACAGGGTACCAAGATCACCCCCGACGTACGAATAAGGATAGTTCTCTATATTGCTATATATATAATGTCATGGGGTAACAAAATTACCCCCGACGTACGAATAAGGATGGTTCTTTAAAATACTTTTGCCAAAAAAAAACAACGTTTATTTAACCCTATTTTCATACTAAAATAGAAAGTCCTATTTCCTGATTTGGGGTCCATTTGCCCCCCCCCCCCCTGACTTGCAAAGAGAAAAATACTAAAAAGTCATATTTCCTGATTTGGGGTATAATGACCTCCCATTTGTGTTAAAATATTTCAAACCTGATATCTAAAAAAAGAGTGTCGGGTTTAAAAGGACTTTGACAAGCAGAAGATTATTCTCATTCTTTGGAATTTGGAATCAAGGTTTTCTAGCCAAAAAAAAAAGACAAACAAAAAACTTGAGCTTTTATATAGTGCAATGTCCACTAAATGTGCTCTAAGCGTTTTACAAATAGTCCATGACCAACAGCAACACGTAACATATACAGACCGAGACATGACGCCTGTTAGACTTATTACATTTTTTACGACAGAGACAACGCTGTCAATGACCAGGTACTCATTTTACACCTGAGTACGGTGAGCAGAGAATGTGAGTAAAGAGACTTTTCCAAGTACTCAACTATGCGCCGAGCGAGGCTCAAACCCAGGATCATCCGATCCGAAAGCGAGTGTCATACCACTAGACCACATAACCGCACATAATAATATATTAACGTTTTTTTCAAAACTTTTTTACTTTTTAATATTATATTTCTTCTAATTTCCGATATTGGCAGCGCATTCATTACGAATCGTAAAGGCTTTTTTTCTTTGTCGATTACACGCTCAACGTATGAGCTACAGATGTCGCTAAATTTATGAAAGTTGTATCACTAGAACTAATTGTGTTTTGACATAATGTGTTAATAAAACAAGAAATAATGCGTCAGTTATTACTGCAGGGTAATAGTATCGTACCATTGATATTGTAACAGGCTGTTGTTGCGCGCTCTCATTCTTTAAACCTCTTTGAATAAAAGCCTGAGGTTGTACAATATACAGCTTCGCTATTTATTTGATTATAGGCTCTATAAATTGCACAATACAATAAATCTTTGCTATTCATAGAGGGAACGAAATTGACGCCACTCAGCTATTTTTTTATTGTATTGTTGTTAGACATCCATTTGGGTGATTACTTCTCACTAAATAATAGATAGTATGCACCTGGCGAAGACGCTCACAACATTGCCATCCGGAAGTATAACGGACCAACACACAAAACTATGTGTAACCATGATCGTTTATAGTCTTTTTTTTTTTACTTATAAACGCAAAAAACAATAACAAAGACCTGAGTGACGTCAAATTCGAACTATCCATATCAATCAAGCTTTAGACTTTCAAGCTTACACACAGTTTAGTGTTTTGTACGTTGTAACTGACTGGTGGATGTTGTGAGTATTTTACCCAAACATAAAGAATAAATAAAGGGAAATGCGTTGCTATCTCACCGATTGTTTCCCCTAATCGTGTTCAACCGTGGCCTTCGTAAAGTTATGGCCTGATACTGACCAAAAAATAACGTCAAAATGCCAGTCTTTTGCCACTAAAGAAAACAAATCGTGAGTTGTATTCAATAGTTCAACCAATGAAATAACTTGTTTCCATGAGCTCTACTAACCACAACTCACTAAGCGGTGCAAAAAACAAATAATGACGTCAAACTGCCAGTCCTTTTGGATTTCAGTATCAGGCTATAACATAACGATGGCTACGGTATAACACGGTGAAAGCTATTATTACGATGACAGCCACTGCTTACGAATAATCAATTTTATTCTTAAGGAGTTTGGATGATTTATACATAGAACGAATCTGACGTCACTCAGGCCTTTGATATTGTTTTTTGCCATCCACGTTTATGAGTGATTCTCACTAAACTGTATCATCCAGACTATAGATAGTATGCGCTTGGCCAAGAAGCTCATAACATTGCCATCCGGAAGTATAACGGACCAACACACAAAACTGTGTGTATCCATGAACGTTTATAGTCAGGTTGATACAGTTCAGTGAGCATTAATCATAAACGCGGATGGCAAAAAAACAGTAAACGGACCAACACACAAAGCTATGTGTAACCTTGAACGTTTATAGTTTGGTTAATACAATTTAGTGAGAATAGGATTCAATAGTCGTACGGTCACTTCCTTCCTAATGACGTATGGTAACTTAGTAACACTGGCTCTAAACTATCGGAACAATGGCGGACGCCGTATGAAATATTTCTCCGGCGAGCTTAAAAGCGTATCCAGAGGAAAAAAACCCCATCAATTTGATCATGTTTTGACTTTTACACATTCTGATCACAAGGCATATGAAAAGGGAATGAAAAGTTCTCGCCAGCATGAAGAATAAAAAGTAAAGATTGTCTTTGTTTAGAACCAAGATGGCCGCCGTTGCCGGGCGCGTGACATCAGACTACTGAATCCAATTGCTCATAAACGTTGATGGCAAAAGAAAACAGAAAAACAATAACAAAGACTTGAGTGACGTCAACTTCATTCTATCTACAGAGCCAGCCCGAGAATGCTCAAAATGCTCCAAATCAGAAAAGGCCTCGAACAGGCAAAGCTAACCCAGTTGACCGTACATCTACTATCCCCCCCCCCCCCCGCCCCCCCCCCCCCCCCCCCCCCCCCCCCTCATGAATTACCAGCTGTCGATAGATACCTCAC
>NC_088360.1:100166263-100201263 GCF_034508935.2 Berghia stephanieae
GAGCCTGTGACAACGGGGTAAAGCACTATATAAATACCATTTATTATTATTATTGTTATTATCATTATTATTATTATTATTATTATTATTATTATTATTTATTATTATTATTATTATTATTATTATTATTATTAATATACTAATTATTATTATTATTATTATTATTATTATTATTATTATTATTATTATTATTATTATTATTATTATTGCCTCTCTGGTTTAGTAAAGAAAAAAAGATAGAATTTTTTTAGATAGAAAATTTTGAATAAGACAACAAAAAAGACCAAAACAAGAAGAGAAATTAAAAATAAACACCCCCACCCCCCCTTCTCTTTATTTTTCCAAATCAAAATTTAAAAAAGAAAGAAAATGGAAAAGAAAAAGAGGTCCAAAAGCCCAAAGATATGACGTTAAAGACAATGGTTATGTAGATATAACCCATACCGACGACCACCAAGTCGATCATCATCATCTGTGCAACCCACTCGGTTACGAAGCCTTTCCGTGGCAAAATATCAAGTTACCTTCAGTAAAAAGTTGTAACTTCCGTCTAAACAGCTGTCAAATATGCCACTACCCAAAACACGACTAAAAGAGTTCTTTTTATGTCAGGGTTTTGGTTTTGTTTTGTTTTGTTTTGTTTTTGTTTTTTGTTTTTTTTTTTGTCTTTTGTTTTTTGTATATCAGTGTCTTATCATTAATTTTTAAATGTTGAACAAAATGATTAAATATAGATTGTATGCGCTTGGCTCAGAAGCTCACAACATTGCCATCCGGAAGTATAACGGACCAACACACAAAACTATAATGTGTAACCTTAAACGTTTATAGTCTGATCAATATAGTTTAGTGAGAATTACTCACAAACATGGATGGCAAAAAACAATAACAAAGGCCGGAGTGACGTCAACTTCGTTCTATCTATAACAGCTTCGATAAAAGAACAAAATACTAAGCACGGGACGTTTCGTGCTCAAATCTCTTCTTCCTCGATAACAAAATTTTAAAAATATTTTTTTTAAAAACATTTTAAGCCCCTACGAACTTGTGTTCATAATAAATAAAATAAATAAATTGATAATAAAGGGTCCATGACCAACAATAAAACGTAATATGTAAAATGAGACAAGACGCCTGTTAGGCGATATTACAATTTTTTTTCCCGATAGAGACAACGCTGTTAACAGCCAGGTACTCATTTTCCACCTGAACATTGTGAGAGAATGTGAGTAAAGAGCCTTTTCCAAGGACTCAACTATGTGGTTCGAATTCAGGACCTTCCAATCCGAAAGCGAGTGCCATACCACTAGACCGCATAGCCGCACAATAACTATGATATAATTTCACTTCCATAAAACAAGTATATCCTGTTTTTATCTGAACATTTAAATATAATTTTACTATTCTAGTTCAATCCGGCATATGTCGTTTTGAGTCAACGGATCACACATTTATTGTTGTTAGGGTCATTCCGAAGTAATACTTGAATACACTAGACTAGGCGTAAGTCGCAGTGCAGCGCCGCAAAATAGGTTATCTCACTCATTCCCAGAGATTTTTGCTACTTTTCAAAATTGGAAGAAAAAGTATTAAAAATAAGCATGTACACAGATAGTTTTATTCAACTGTCATTAACAAGCAAAAACTAAAAACATAAACTTTGATACTACGTCTATAGATAGTATGCGCTTGGCTAAGAATTTCATAACATTGCCATCCAAAAGTATAACAGACCAACACACAAAAATGTGTGTATCCATGAACGTTTATAGTCGGGTTAATACAGTTCAGTGAGCATTACTCATAAACGCGGATGGCAAAAAACAATAACAAAGGCCTGAGTGACGTCATCTGCATACTATCTATAATTTGTCTTAGAGAAATCCAATATAAAATAGGCATGGGTAAAAGCAATCCAGGTAAACCACGGATATAGTCGTTGTTAGTGTTGAGTGAGTTAAGGCGAGCCGACTTGCTCACGGACACGAAGCGCTCGGTGGGGGTGTGGGAGGGGTGAGGGGGAGAGAGAGAGAGAGAGAGAGAGAGAGAGAGAGAGAGAGAGAGAGAGAGAGAGAGAGAGAGAGAGAGAGAGAGAGAATTGGGTACTTTCTAGGTACGATGGAAAGACTATAGATATTATGCAGTTGACATCACTCTAGTCTTTTTGTTATTGCATTTTGCCATCCGCGTTTATGAGTAATTCTCACTAAACTGTAGCCTACTAACCAGACTATAACCGTTCAAGGATGCATACAGTTTTGTTTGTTGGTCCGTTACACTTCCGGATGCAATGTTGTGAGTTTCTTCGCCAAGCGCACACTATCTATACTCCTGCACCATGGCTCTCTGACTCCACATCAAGTCGGATCCATCAGGCCTATCAGGTTTACATAAAATATTGGGAAAGTTGGTTATAGTAGTCAGATTTTTTTATTAACCCTCTCCTTACCAACTATATGAAAATCGTCACATTCGTTACGATAAAACAAACATTTTTCTTATTCAAATTTCTTTTGTCTATCATAACATTTAAAGAAAATGAACAGTGTGTTGTCGAGCTTGTTTTGTTCAAGAAATTCTGTATCGCTAGAACATACTGCTATTTTGTTTGAGTGGTAAAAAAAAACTATTTTTGTGTTAACTGGGTGTGAAGTTTTGGGTAAAATCCTGAAAATGGCTGGTAAGGAGAGAGTTAATGGTGCGTGTTTTTCTTGTTGTTCTCAGCTGTCGTCTGTCAAAAGCTGTAAAAAAATTATGTCAACCTCTGCATCGATCTGTTTGACCTGAATATAGATAGAATGCGCTTGGCCAAGGAGTTCACAACATTGCCATCCGGAAGTATAACGGACCAACACACAAACTCTGTGTAACCATGAACTTTTATAGTCTGGTTAATACAGTTTAGTGAGAACAACTCACAAACGCGGATGGCAAAAACAATAACAAAGGCCTGAGTGACGTCATCTGCATACTATCTATAGATTTTGGACCGTGTTGATGCCATATCAAAAAAAGTTTTCTTCTTAACCCTCTCCTTACCACCCACAGGAAAATCGTCACATTCGTTACGATGCAGCCAACAATTTTCTTATTCCGATTTCTCTTGTACATCACAAAATGTAAAGAAATGCTTTGATCACAGCTATAAATACTAAACATTGTGTTGTAGACATCATTGTGCTGAACAACATTCTGTATGGAATGTACTTGTTACTTTTTTGTTTAAGTAAGAAAAGTCTAATTTTGTGCTGACTGGGTGTGAATTTTCGGGGGAAATTCTAAAAATAGCTGGTAAGGAGAGAGTTAAAGACCGAAAGATAGTGTGCGCTTGGTTAAAAATGTCACAACATTGTCATCCCGAAGTATAACGGACCAACACCTTGACCGTTTATATTCTTGTTAATTCCGTTTAGTAAGAATTAACAGGTAGATAACCACGCCTCTCGGACAATCGCCATAATGTAAACAATGGCAGTGAATGGTAGACACAGCAAACTACACACGTTTTACTATCGATGGTTTGTGTTTAAGTAAAAGACCCACTATTCTACCGCTTGGTCAATAGAACTAACACAGAAAACTATGTATAAATGTAAACGTTTATAATCTGATCGAGAAAATCGTCTCATGACTAGTCACTCATTTCGCGGTATAAAAACAATATCAATGATCAGAGAGAGGTCGATTTCATTCACGTTACTGTTTATAAACAGCCAACTATGTTTGTTCGAGCACGTATGAGGGTGTGTCACAAATGTCATGTTAATTGGTCTCAAATCTACTGATTAATTACTCATAAATGCGGATGAAAAAAAAATAACAAAGATCCGAGTGACGTCAACTGCAAACTATCTATAGATAGTTCGAAGATGACGTCACTCAGGTCTTTGTTATTGTTTTGTTGTTTGTTTTGCCATCCGCGTTTATGAGTAATGATCACTGAACTGTATTACCCCGACTATAAACGTTCATGGATACACACAGTTTTGTGTGTTGGTCCGTTATACTTCCGGATGGCAATGTTATGAGCTTCATAGCCAAGCGCATACTATCTATTATCCATGAACGGTTATAGTCAGGTTAATACAGTTCAGTGAGCATTACTCATAAACGCGGATGGCAAAAAAAACAATAACAAAGACCTGAGTGACGTCATCTTCGAACTATCTATAAAAACTACCCTAAAGCCGCTGTGATAAAAATAGAGATTTTACACTGATAAATATGTAAACAAAGTAAGAGATGAATTCATCCCATTTTAAAAAAAAATCTCATGTTGACGATAGTTCCAGCTAGTGATTATGAGTTCACTTCATACTTGTATCCGTATAACAACAATTCGCCTTAACTGTTGTAAACTTACCGCTTATGTAGTTTGCATTAAATTTTGAATTTATAATTTATTGCATGTATCATCTACATCATGTCGCCATACGCTTCTCCAGTCGTAACGTCACTTCCCTCGTAATGACGCATGGTAACTTAGTAACTGGCTCTAAACTATCGGAACAATGGCAGACGCCCTTATGACATATTTCTCCGACAAGCATAAAAGCGTATCCAGATGGAAAAAATCATTATAAATCTGATCATGTTTTGACTTTTACATATTCTGATCACAAGACATATGAAGAGTTTTAGCCAACACGAAGAATACAAAGTACCGATTTTCTTTGTTTAGAACCACGATGGCCGCCGTTGCTGGGCGACGTGACATTAGACTATTGAATCCAATTACCGAAGACTGATATGAAATATCTAGCTTTAAATCATTTGAAATACTGATTATAATATGCTCACTATTGTCAACTTAACAAAGAATCCTGTTTATATGACTTTGACAAATTGTATCTATGCATTTCACAGAGCATATATAAAGGTTTTTAAAAGGTTATTAAAACCTATAAGCTCTTAAACGATACGATATCATATCGGTTCCGGTCTTGTAAATCTGCGAAAGGAAGTCTATTTGTATCTATAGATAATCCATTAAAGAGGACGGCTATGGAATTGTGAATTTCACAATCTAACACTGAGAAGATGATTACCGAAATACGACAGAGATATCAACAGTGTGGAACGACGTGGTAGGAAAAGAGTCTTAGACAACTTTGATATGGATATCATCCAAAGATGTATGGAGCTGGTTGAAAGTTAACATACATCCGACTTAGGAATGGTCGTCTGATGATTCGAGTAAAAAAAGGCCCATAGGTTCGGGACAGAGGATCATTGTTATTCTTGAAGGTGGTGAAGATATTGGATATTTAGAAGGATGCCATGCCATTTTTTTCTTCTCTGCATCTTCTGGAAGGCAGAGACTATCATTCTGGGGTCAATGCAGAGGTGTCTGAAGACTGGCTAAAGAACCGTTTGCTGCCTTCCCTTCGATGCACCCATAAGTATTGGACAAAGCTACCGTTCGGTGGCCCATGATTGCTTCAAGGCTCCAACTTCAGTGACTATAAAAGCTGACATGATGTCATGGCTTCAATCAGGCAGCACTACATATTATTCTGACCATTTAACAAAGGGATAATACTCCTTAATGAAAAGAAACAAACCAGAAACAGTGTTCAAAACAGACTGTATAATCAGGAAGTTTTAACACAAGATTGCGTGACTTCTCCCATATAACTGTCAGCGCAATCCAATCGAATTCATTTGGGCCCAATGGGAGCGATCTATAGATAGTATGCAGTTGACGTCACTCAAGCCTTTGTTATTGTATTTTGCCATCCGCGTTTGTGAGTGATTCTCACTGAACTGTATTAACCTGACTATAAAATTTCATGGTTACACACAGTTTTGTGTGTTGGACGGTTATACTTCCGGATGGCAATGTTATGAGCTTCTTAGCCAAGCGCATACTATCTATATTCATGTTTTCGTCCAACCAAGTCATCAATCACATGCTTTGTTGCTGTCCGACGATTGGATGTTTCTTCAAAAATGTAAACACGCTGGTTTGTTTATGAAAGTTGTAAAAATACCCAGGTGTCAAGCTGAACAAAATGACAAATCGTGATGTTAGATAGTTCAAAATCTGTGAACACTTTTCACTATACAGGTCACTTTGAGCACAGTTTGCAATGTGACCAATGACCTCGAGCACATGGAAAGTTAATATAGATCATGCCCATTAAATGGAAGATTGAGAGGAAGAGATCCAACTTTACTCTCACAGACAAGGCAATAAACAAGGGAAGGCATCATGCTCCAACCTTCGCAAACTGAAGGAAAATTAGATTTCTCCTTTTCATCATCTGCGTCATCAGAATGTGATGATTTGGTGTGTCCACTAATTCTATGTTGTTGTTGTTGTTGTTTGTTGTTGTTGTTGTTATTGTTGTTGTTGTTATTGTTATTGTTGTTGTTGTTTGTTGTTGTGATTGTTGTTTTTGTTGTTGTTGTTGTTTGTTGTTATTGTTGAACACATGTACGTATTTGTGAAAACACTGTATCATAAATTGATTAATGTCCACTTTTGACCAGGCTACATTATTATGTCATCCTCTTTGGCATAAACACAAGCTATTTCTCAAAATTTTGTAATCAAAAGGAAGCTGAGAGCGCCTAATTTTCATTTTCATTTGTTTTCATCAGAAATGTGTATTGTTACTTATAAAATATAGATGTCTGATAGTTAAGGATTGCCATTCGTCCCTTCATATTCAGATATCGTTTAAGTTTCTGTTTACCGATCATTCCTTTTTAACAAATTCCTTCAAAATGGATAAGCGGAAAATTCACAATTTTGATACTGTAAATCATTTATGAGTTCCGATCCTTACCAGTTATCGATTTTAATATAGCTGTAATAAGTGAAATCCAGTCCTATTGTTTTAAAATTCATGAAAAAACGTTTCTAATTAGACAAATTGATTCAGAGGTTCATACAAACTTTTGCAGCTGTGCATTGAGGGACAGCTGAGAAAAAGAAGAAAAACACACGCGACTTATTGAATATCTGACTATAATAAGAAAGTTCCCCTGAGTATTTAATTTCATTCTGCTTACATTTTTAGGGGGCCAAAAAACTCGGTCCTTTGAATATTGATGGATTAAAACATTGTTAGTCGTGTCTCAAGCATATGACGTCACGGAAGGTCAATATAATCTATATATGCATACCATTTGTTTTTGTGTCTGTTTGTTTGTTTGTTTGTTTTGTGTGTTTGTGTGTTTGTGTGTTGTTTTTTATTTTGCTGTATTTTTTGTTGGTTTTTTATTGAGGGTTTTTGCTTTTTGTTTTTGTTTTATTTGTTTTGTTGCTGATTTTGATTTTGTTGGGTGTTTTTTTTTTTTTTTGGTTTGTTTTGTTTCTGTATTTTTAAAAAAATGCAGCTGAATCATTATTGATATATTCTCGAAATAATACTGAGCCTATAATTTAACTACACTGGCTAAAAATCCGACATTCTCCGGCTAATTCGATCATATTACCCAATTAACCCTGCAACTATTCTGGCAATATCGCCCAAAGAATTGCTCCCCAAACAAAACACTATCGTCGCCTAAAACATGAAAACGCTGGAATCTGAGACTTCAAACTGAGGTGGCATGTGTAAACAGCCTCTCAGGTCTGTGACCTTTTTTTTATGGATTGAAGGTCATATTAATAATTCTATACAAACATAAAAATGAAAAACAGCTATTGTCGTTAACAGATATGTGCGGCTATGTGACCTAGTGGTATGACACTCGCTTTCGGATCAAAAGGCCCTGGGTTCGAGCCTCGCTCGGCGCATAGTTGAGTCCTTGGAAAAAACTCTTTACTCATATTCTCTCACCGTACTCAAGTGTAAAATGAGTATATCACCGTTGTTTCTGTCCGAAAAAATTGTAATATTGCCTTACAGGCATCAGTCATGTCCCATCCTACATGTTAAGTGTTGCTGTTGGCCAGGGCCCCCTGTAAAGCGCTTTGAGTTTAGTGGTGTTAGGGCTGAGTGAGTTAATACCGTTTTGAGACGAGGGGTCACATATGCACTATCGCCTAACAAGCGTCATGTCTCGTCCTACATGATTAAGTGTTGCTGTTGACGAGGGACCCATTGTTAAACTTTTTGAGCACGTTTAGTGGATAGTGCTCTATATAAATTCTCTTGTTAAATGCTCTTGTCATCTACGTTGTCTGCAATACTAAATAGAGAGAGCCTCAAAAAGACATCACCTCCACAAAGCAACAAAACAATATGCTTCAACAGTCGTGACATCACTTCCCTATGAGGCATAGTAAGTAACTTAGTAACTGGTTCTAAACTATCGGAATATTGGCGGACGCCCTTATGAAAACTTCTCCGACGAGCATAAACGTGTATCCAGAGGAGAAAAACATTATAAATCTGATCATGTTTTGTCTTTTATACATTCTGATCTCATGACATGTAAAAAAGTTCTAGCCACCATGAAGAATAAAAAGTACCGATTATCTTTGTTTAGAACCAAGCTGCTGGTTGAATATTGAATCCTATTTTCTTACCCCACGATTGTGTCCGATTATTCTCGCTGTAATATTTTGAAAGAGAATAATTGTTGTTTTTCATAATTAAAGGAAAATATTGCAATCTTATTCAAATTGAAATTTTAAACGGACTTTGTCCTTGAGGGCACAACACTCTGAGTACAGCCTTACCTATAATTATACAGGACAGGTTTTGTACTTTAGAAGGTAAGACTCAGTCATTAAAACCAGGATTATTATAGCCTTTTCCTTTTGGGGAAAGCCCGATTTTACAAGAGATAGTTCGAAGATCACGTCACTCAGGTCTTTGTTATTGTTTTTTGCCATCCGCGTTTATGAGTAATGCTCACTGAACTGTATTAACCCGACTATAAACGTTCATGGATACACACAGTTTTGTGTGTTGGTCCGTTATACTTCCGGATGGCAATGTTATGAGCTTCTTAGCCAAGCGCATACTATCTATAGATAGAATGCGCTTGGCCAAGGAGTTCACAACATTGCCATCCGGAAGTATAACGGACCAACACACAAACTCTGTGTAACCATGAACTTTTATAGTCTGGTTAATACAGTTTAGTGAGAACAACTCACAAACGCGGATGGCAAAAACAATAACAAGGCCTGAGTGACGTCATCTGCATACTATCTATAGCATAATAGCAAAAAATATTATGAGCGATCCCTATTATCTTTTGTAAATAAAATAAAAACATGAGTTCAAGAAATATGTTTCTTCCGAACGCATCCGCTTTTACTATCTAATAATAGATTTTATGCGTAATGATATTCTAAGATAAAGATCTGAACAAATGTGACCCTTCGCCTCAAAACGGTATTAAGTCGGGATGGTTTAGCTGTTGAAAATTGAATTTATAGCAAGACATATCAAACTTGTGTTGAGTTTGTATGTTTTATTGAGGAGAATGGATACCATATTTTAGGGTGCTAATGCCAGCAATTTATATTTTTGACCAGTTTAACACTTAATTGGGCTTTTAAGCAGTTGGTTCGTTCCGACATAATACCGTTTCGAGACGATGGGTCACAAATGTGTATGAAAGGTGCCAGACAAAGCAAGGAAGAAAAATACAAGAAGGAAAAAAAACATCCAAAAAAAAAAAATCAGTCCAACTCAACTGAGGATCGAACCACAGACCTTCTGATTACCGGTCAGACGTGCTATCATTACACCACAGAGGCTTCCTATTGTTGGGACAATTTTAATACCTATATTCTTCCTCTGATAATGTGTAATGGTAGCACGTCTGACCGATAATCAGAAGGTCTGAAGTTCGATCCGCAGTCGAGGTAGACTGATATTTTGGGATTTATTTTTTCTTGCATTTTTCTTTCTTGCTAGGTCTGACACATTTCATACACACTTTATCTTATACTGGTGCCTGCTCCCTAGTTTTGTAATGGTATTCAAACCACAATTGTAAATCTTAATATCAAATCGTTAACGTCGATAACCAAAAACGGTAAACAAGAATATATAGGGAATGAGATTAGAGGAAGAGTAGCGTCCCTTGATTGGACGTCACCCATAGTCTGTGACGTCACCGGCGGAAAAGTTATTAGAGAGAGAACGTCATGTTGGTTGTGCGCATGCGGAGCGAGGACGAGAGACGCATGCGCACAACCAACATGACGTTCTCTCTCTAATAACTTTTCCGCCGGTGACGTCACAGACTATGGGTGACGTCCAATCAAGGTACGCTACTCTTCCGCTAAACTCATTCCCTATAGGAAAATCGTCACATTCGTTACGATACAATCAATAATTTTATCATTTTGATTTCTTTTGCACATCACAAATTTTAAAGAAAACGTGAAACTGTATTTGAGAGCTCATTTTGCTGAACTAAATTGTGTGTAGAATGTACTTGTTGGTTTTCTGTTTGAGTAAGAACATTCTATTTTTGTGTTGGGTGGGCGTGACGTTTTAGGGTAAACTCTGAAAATGGGTGGTAAGGAGAGACTTAACCGGAGTTGTCATTGCTAAGCAAGCTAATGGTTGTTATACTAAAGTGGAAAGAAATTACATAGGCCTGGTAAACACTCTCATTCTTCACCTTCTCTTTATCTTCATAATCATTATCGTCGTCTTCATCATCATCATCATCATCATCATCATCATCATCATCATCATCATCATCACCATTATTATGAATATCATCATCATCATCATCTTCATCATCATCATCATCATCATCATCATCATCATCATCATCATCATCATCATCATCATCATCATCATCATTGTCATTAGCAACAACATCATCATCATCATTATCATTATCATCATCATCATCATCATCACCATCTCATCATCATCATCATCATCATCATCATCATCATCATCATATCATCATCATCATCATCATCATCATCATCATCATCATCATCTTTTTCTTCTTCTTCTTCTTCTTCTTCTTCTTCTTCTTCTTCTTCTTCTTCTTCTTCTTCTTCTTCTTCTTCTTCTTCTCGTGGTCGTCGTCGTCGTCGTTGTCGTCGTTGTATTTTCTAAGTCACCCACTTTATCTAACATTCAAAACGAATCCGATAGTTCAATTACCACGGTATCTAACTTATACACTCATCCATGCCACAGATGAAGATGATTTTATAATAAAATCTAGAAAAGAAAAGAAAACAAAAAACAACCCCCCCCCCCCCCCTCCTTCCACCCTCCAATTATTGTTAACAACAAGAGATGAAGTGAGTAGAAAAGTGCCAGAAGACAATAGAGAATAAAACATTTTCGCGGCGGTGATGGGGTTTGAACCCGCGACCTTATTGGTACGACAACTCCGTCTGGTCGGTGAGAGCGTGACTCTACCGTATCCACGAACCCCAAAAAAAAAATTCGTTTCAAGCTCAGGTTATTTATTACAACCATAACAACGATTATATATATATTTTTTTATCAACAACTTACCTGATATGCAGTTTGAATGATCCCTCAAAAACTCATCCCTCACAGCACGAATGTGGTCCACTACTGTCTCTTCCTGCGGGCCCTCGATGGCAGCAAAAATCGCCGCGCCGACAACAAGGAACAGAATGTAGAAAATACAAAGTCCGACAACTCGGAAAGTACTCCGTCTGAAGTAGTTAGAATTCTTGGTTGTTTCCCCTGTTTCAGCCGCCGTCATCCTATCTGTATCGGACATACTGCGTTCTCTTATTCCAGTTCAGTTCAAGTTTATTTTTATACAATTTGGCTTATCGAAATGCCTCTTTTATCGCTAAATTTAATAATGTGAAAACAATGCAACCCGTTTTCAGTCTCCTTATAGATAATTCCTTTTCAATGTTTAAATCGTATTGTTTGAATTTTTATATTGTGTAAATCGTTCTTGCCTTCGCAAATTATAATTCGATTGTCACGAATAAATTATTCTATTTGGAGAATGTCTATGAGAGCACTGTATTTCAAATGCTATTTCTTAAAATAATGAAAATATTTAAAAAAACAGATAATTTCTTCCGACTATGTGTCCAATCTCAAACAGATGATTTACTGACGAATTTGGAATTTGAAATGTTTTTAATGGGGTTAATTTATCATCAGGATGTGATATTTGAATAATTTGTTATAGTTTGTATTAGTAAAGGGAAGTAGCTCTTGGTATTTTCTTTAATGTTTCAATTGTACCGGTTGTCTACCCTGTCTGTGGAAGAGATAGGGAGGAAAAGAACAAGAAAGAAATTTAGAAATAATTATAAGAATGATCATAATCTTTTAAAATGTTTGAATAATGATTATCGTTGAAATATCGATTGATTACAATTGTGCGGCTATGTAGTCTAATGGTATGACATTTGCTTTCGGACCTGAAGGTCCTGGGTTCGAGCCTCGATCGGCGCGAAGTTCAGTCCTTGGAAAAGGCTCTTTACTCACATTCTCTCATCGTACTCAGGTGTAAAATGAGTACCTGGCCGTTAACATCGTTGTCTCTGTCCTAAAAAAAATTGTAATATCGCCTAACAGGCGTCATGTCTCGTCCTACATGTTCAGTGTTGCTGTTGGCCAGGGATCCCTTGTAATGAATTTTGAGACAACGCTGATAACGGCCAGGTACTCATTTTACACCCGAGTACGGTGAGAGAATGTGAGTAAAGAGTCTTTTCCAAGGACTCAACTATCCGCCGAGCGAGGCTCAAACCCAGGACCTTCCGATCCGAAAGTGGATGTCATACTACAAGATGACACAAAATCGTTGGTGTTCACCTTTAAAAAAAATGATAAGGATTTCATCAAAGACTTCTTCAAGAAGTGGAAGAAAACTGTTTACCCAAGAGTTCAAGAAACAGTGAATCTCTATAGATAGTATGCGCTTGGCTAAGAAGCTCATAACATTGCCATCCGGAAGTATAACGGACCAACACACAATACTGTGTGTATCCATGAACGTTTATAGTCGGGTCAATACAGTTCAGTGAGCATTACTCATAAACAAAAAACAATAACAAAGACCTGGGTGACGTCATCTTCGAATTATCTATATCCACATAATGTAAATCCTGCTGCACGAAGCTCGAAGAAATAAATAACAATGTGAAATTGAATGTACGCGTCAATCTAATTACAAAAACAGATCAAATGAACGTTTCGGGTTTCCCCTTTATCAACAACAAAGGTTGAGTGAAACACTACGGATGATTATCTCATTCATCTGTAGTGTTTCATTCATGCTGTTTTGTTGATAAAGAGGAAACCCGAAACGTTCATTTGATTTGTTTTTGTAACTAAATTGAAGCTTACATTCAATTTCACATTGTTATTTATATCCACATAAATACATCGCTCACGATGCATGCATTGTTAGGCCGAATAGAGATAAACATTGATTGCTCTAAACCAAGAATCCCCCGAGAATAGGCGTCAACAGTTGTGACGTCACTTCCCTCGTAATGACGCATTGTAACTTAGTAACTGGTTCTAAACTATCGGAACAATGGCGGACGCCCTTATGAAATACTTCTTCGACGAGCATAAAAATGTATCCAGAAGAGAAAAACATAAATCTGATATGTTTTGACTTTTATAAATTCTGATTACATGACATGTAAAAAAAAGTTCTAGCCAGCAAGAAGAATAAAAAGTATTGATTTTCTTTGTTTAGACCTTGTCTCGTCTGCACTGTATGACCGTATTAAGATATTTTTAGAAGAAAATAAAAACTTGAACAAATATTGAGCAATATCCACTAAACCTGTTCAAAGCGATTTACAAGGGGTTCTTAGCCAACAGCAACACTTAACATGCAAGACGAGACACGACGCACACCTGTCTAGGAAATTACACATAATATTTTTTATTTCGACAGAGACAACACTGTTAACGGCCAGTTACTCACTTTACACCTGGGTAAGGCGAAAGCATTTTCCAGGGATCCAACTATGCGCCGCTCAGAGCGGGACTCGAGCACTAGACCCTCCGATCCGAAGGCGATTGTCATACCACAAGACCACATAGCCGCAATAATATTGATTGCTTCTTATCAAGAATCCCTTAAGAGTTGGGGGAGAATGAATTGTATCCGCAATGCCATCTATAACAGCCTCTAATTTGCTATGTGTATCCGCATACACAATCGCCCCCCGGATGCCCTGTTGGGCTGTATTAAGATAAATGTTTATTCCTTCCAGCCAATATAATCTCCCAAGAATTGGATGATAACTGTTTACCCAAGACACAATCAATAACAATGTGAAAGTGAAAGTAAACTAATGATTATACTAATACCTTCGTCCCTTATATTTTGTTTTTATTTCCAATTCCATTGTATTTATTTTCCAACAATAATCTACACTTTATTTTATTTCACTTTCTTTACTGCATTACACAGTTCCTCCCCGCCTCCCCTCTTTTGACTGGATTAATTGCGCACCTTTTATAAATATACATGGTTCTATTTTAATATGTGCTTCCTATTGTGTCCTTGAAAAAGGCCAAAGGCCGAAACGTCGTTTGTTTTGTGTTCTTCCCTTATTTATGAGTCAAATTTACTCCCTTTATCTTTCTCTCCAGCATACTATTTCCTGCCATCAATGTTTTTGTCTGTCCATCTTAACAACGCCACAAGGACATTATCTCATTCATCTGTAGTGTTTCATTCATCCTGTTTTGTTGATAAAAGGGGTTACCCGAAACGTATATTTTATATGTTTTCGTATATTAAATTGAAGCTTACTTGTTATTTATTTCTTCGAGCTTCGAGCAGCAACATTTACATTCAGAGACAATCAGTGCATTGCCAAATCCGCATAGACATCTTCTCCTTTAGGCTGTATGACTGTATTAAGAAAATATTGATTGGTTCAAATCAAGAATCCCTAAAGAAATAGGGGAGTACAATTTATTATAGAGGCAGTACAATAAAAAAATCTAGCTTTTACATAGAGCTTTCGACTGTATTGTTGGACTCAATAAAGAAAAGTGACCCGTCTTCCCGAAAAGGTTTTATATCAGGGCAAGACAAATGCCAAGAAAATTGATTCTAGTCAAAATGATTATAAGTATGAAATTTGACTTTTTATCATTTTCAGACATTATTTTCATTCTGTCTAATAAAACATCAAACTTTTTATTCGTTTCAAATTTATTGCCATGAATTCAATTTTTAACACTGTAAATCACACCAATTGAATTCAGTAGTCTGATGTCACGCCGCCCGGCAACGGCCATCTTGGTTCTAAACAAAGAAAATCATTACTTTATATTCTTCATGCTGGCGAGAACTTTTCATATGCCTTGTGATCAGAATGTGTAAAAGTCAAAACATGATCAAATTTATGTGTCTTTTTTCCTCTGAATACGCTTTTATGCTCGCCGGGGAAATAATATTTCATACGGGTGTCGGCCATTGTTCCAATAGTTTAGAGTCAGTGTTTCTAAGTTACCATGCGTCATTAGGAAGGAAGTGACGTTACTACTATTGAAGAGTATTAATACCATTTCGTGGCAATAATAGCTGGGATATAACTAACATTATTGGTTGCTACAAACCAAGAATCCCTCGAGAATCGGAGGATAATTAATTGTTCACCCATGTCGCTGGGCAATGTCAAATCCACATGATCATCTCTCTCTCTCTCTCTCTCTCTCTCTCTCTCTCTCTCTCTCTCTCTCTCTCTCTCTCTCTCCCACTTTCCACCCCTCTCCAATTTGCTTGAGCAGCATGGTTTAACTGCATTCAAATAAATACGAATTGTATCAATCATAAAATCCATTAAGAATGGAAGATTTATTGTTTACCAGACTGCAGTGGCTAACATCTCGAAACGGTATAATGTCGTGATGAGCAAGTTGCTTAAAATCTATTTCTAATTTTAACCTATAGATAGAATGAAGTTGACGTCACTCAAGCCTTTGTTGTTGTTTTTTGCCATCTGCGTTTATGAGTAATTCTCACTAAACTGTATTACCCAAACTATAAAAGTTCATGGTTACACAGAGTTTTGTGTGTTGGTCTGTTTTACTTCCGGATGGCCATCTGGAAGTATAACGGACCAACACACAAAACTATGTTCCCATTGGATAAGAAATGACATCACTTAGAGATCACGTCGCCCAAAGCAATGTGTAATATTATAATACAATAACTGGGCATGCCTGGCGGACCCAGTCTTCATAATTGGATTCAATAGTCTGATGTCACGCCGCCCGGCAACGGCGGCCATCTTGGTTCTAAACAAAGAAAATCATTACTTTTTATTCTTCATGCTGGCTAGAACTTTTCATTTGCCTAGTAATCAGAATGTGTAAAAGTCAAAACATGATCAAATTTATGGGGTTTTTTTTCCTCTGGATACGCTTTTATGCTCGCCGGAGAAATATTTCATAAGGCGTCCGCCATTGTTCTGATAGTTTAGAGTCAGTGTTACTAAGTTACCATGCGTCATTAGGAAGGAAGTGACCTTACGACTGTTGAAGAGTATTTCCCTCTGTAAAATCACGACTCTCACGCTTTCTTCCCATGTAAAGTAGCCATTCTTTACGTAAAATGTTAACAATGATAGTGACAAAAATTGATTACTGTTGGATAGAATCTGAATTCCCCTTTACAACAACAAAATACAATAAAGACATAAATACATTACCCAATTTCCAGATCTGTAAATTAGTATTGTTTTTATGTCTTTATTGTTTTGTCTGTTTTGTTTGGGTTTTTTTTTTTTTTTGTTTTTGTTTTTGGCTGAAGAATGGTTTTGAGTCCGAAACGTTCCGTGTTTGGAATTTTATTCTTTTTTTTTTTTTTTTGAAGATGTTTTATTCATTTTTGTTTATTACTTTTTACTTGATTTGTTAAAATTCGTAGTTTTGGAAAAAATTGAAGAAGACACCATTAACAAATGGCTGTAATACTAATTTGCCCTTTTCATCTTAGGCAGTCCTTCGAATTGAAGATCCCTGTAAAAGTCTCCCAGGTCTACAGGATCAACCAAGAAAATACTGGGTAGCTGCAAATAGTCTACGGTCAAAACATACAAGAACAGCTGCCAACGTGCACAAATGGGGGCTCCAAGAATCACCAACATGCCCAAAGTGCAACCAAGCACCACAAGATGCAAACCACTTCGTACCAACAAGATATGAAGTGAATAGAAAAGTGCCAGAAGACAATAGAGAATAAAAATTTTTCGCGGCGGTGGTGGGGTTTGAACCTGCGACCTTATTGGTACGACAACTCCGCCTGGCAGGTGAGAGCGTGGCTCTACCGTGTGAGCTATCCACGAACACAAAAAATATTCGTTTCAAACCCAAGTCATTTCTAGATCCCTCTCTCACCCACTTCTGGGACCGCCGATTCGTTCGCCCACCACCATCGCGAAGTATTTTGACCAGCAGTTAAGCTTAATAGCCAATATTCTCAACACAAACATGTAACATAGAAACGATTGAGACATTGAGTATGCTCCGGTGTATGGGGTGAATTTTTAATTCAGAAAAGTGAGTGGAGCAGGCACTTATGTTGGTAACAACAAGATATGAAGTGAATAGAAAAGTGCCAGAAGACAATAGAGAATAAAAATTTTTCGCGGCGGTGGTGGGGTTTGAACCTGCGACCTTATTGGTACGACAACTCCGCCTGGCAGGTGAGAGCGTGGCTCTACCGTGTGAGCTATCCACGAACACAAAAAATATTCGTTTCAAACCCAAGTCATTTCTAGATCCCTCTCTCACCCACTTCTGGGACCGCCACTTCGTACTAGAACTTGAAGAGGATTTGAAACCATCAACAAATGTGATGATGACTTCAGAACCTGGATTGATACATTGAACATAGAAGTGTAGCCGGACGATACTACTACTACTAGTCCTTCGAATTCCCTAATGTACGAGTATGTGCTCTGGCGCCAAAAATTTTATTTTCAACAAGTTTTATTGAAATTAATGCCTCAATACAGTTTTACAATGGGAGCGATCTATATTCCTTTTCCATGTGCTCGAGGTCATTGGTCACATTGAAAAGTGTGCTCAAAATGACCCGCTTAGTGAAAAGTGTTCACAGTTTGAGAAATATCACTATTGGTCATTTTGCTCAGCATGACTCATGGGTATGTTTACAACTTTCATAAACAAAGCAGCGTGTTTACATTTATTGAGAAATTTCCAATCGTTGTACAGCAACAAATCATGTGATCGATGACTACGTTGGACGAAAACACGAATATAGATCGTTCCCATTGAAGTCGAAATTTCGTAAAACTACGACTTTTTCGTAGTAATAAGCATGTCTGTAAATGTCCAAATTTATTTACCGTTCTTTCATTAGGCTAGTTCGATAGAGAAAGAATGAAGCTGACGTCACTCGGGTATTTGTTTTTTGCCAGACATGTTTATGAATAATTCTCACTAAGCTGTAACCACACTATAAACGTTTGAGGTTACACATAGTTTTGTGTGTTGGTCCGTTATACTTCTGGATGGCAATGTTGTGAGCTTCTTAGCCAAGCGCTTCCTATCTACACACGTATACATACATTATAATGACAACATTTATTTCGTGTGTTGCCTTTTACATTTTATTGTTATTCCATAAAAATGTAAATTTTCTTAGCTGTTTTGATTGATCGAGAGGAAAGCATCTGGAGTTCTTCCCACGCAAACACATAGTCTAAATATACAAAGACAAATGTGCCCCTCCGTCTCAAAACGGTATTATGTCGGGATGAATTGGAACCCGAAAAGTGACTTTAGAATTAATTTGATAGTAAAATACCAAATTTTGAGCTTTTGCATTGTGAAAAATTGTCTTCATTCTCTTACATAACAAATCGAAACAGACCCCAAGTTTCATGTTTTTGTCAATAAATTCAATTTTTTGCACCCAAGTCATCCCGACATAATACCGTTTAGAGACGATGGGTCTCATATATACAAACACGAATACACACAGCTATGGAGAGTGAACTGTAAAGAAGGGAGGAGAGGAGTTATTCAATCAAGTGAGAAGATGTAGAGAGGTAGAACGCCCTCGTTGATTTAGTTTAACGAATTAGATACACATAATCTTACACGCATGGCTATTTTGAATTAAAGGGATATCAAACTGCGTTATAGAATTCCCCCGAGATATAGATAGAGATCAATCTCTCTCTCTCTCTCTCTCTCTCTCTCTCTCTCTCTCTCTCTCTCTCTCTCTCTCTCTTTTTTTTCTTTCTTTTTTTTACCTACTTATCCATCCATCCACCCATCTATCTATCTATCTATCTCTCTATCTATCTATCTATCAATCTATCTATATATCTATCTATCATATATATATATATATATATATATCATATTATCTATCTATCTATCTATCTATCTATCTATCTATCTATCTATCTATCTATCTATCTATCTATCTATCTATCTATCTATCTATCTATCTATTTATCTATCTATATATCTATCGATCTACCTATATATCTATCTGTCCATCTATCCATCCATCTTTCTATCTAAATTACACTCACACACACACACACACACACACACACACACACACACACACATTATCTCCATCCATCCCATCCAATCCCCCAATACCACGGGCTGTCACAGCTCACATCAACAGACGTATTATTCCATTTTATCACCTCAAGACATTTCCTTTCCTCAATGTAATTCCTCACACGTCCCGGCTATCCTTTCTACCTAATCAATCCTATCTCACATATTATTTTCTTTCTTTCACATTATGTGCCCTTTCTTTCTTTCAATCCGTTTCTCTAAGCTTTTTTGTATTCTGTCCTTTGACATTTATATCTATTTTTAAAAGCAATCTGTACAATGCAACTCTTCCGATTTCTTCCTGTGATTCTAGTGTATTTCAATTAAATAATCGATATTCCGATTCTTTATGGATATTGTGGAATGTCAACCGATTTTCTTCATCGTTTATTATGATAGAAATCGATTTTTTATCGATTAAAAAACTACCTTCACATTCTTCTTATTATATTAAAATCAAATTAAATTGTGACTCGTTGTCTCAAAATATTCTCAAACAACTTCACGGAAGTCCCAGGTTTGAGAGTTTTTTGACAAGATGAGGATAATTTAAATACGTTTGAAGGATGAGTTTGTTTTCTGACCAAAATTATATTATATTAGATCTAGATACGCTTCATTTTTTTTTTCCAGAGGAATCGGCAGAATTGATATTCGTTCTACTCTATTCACTTTCTTGCCTTATCAAACAAGCATAATACGCTTCAACAGTCGTAACGTCACTTCCCCCGTAATGACGCATGGTAACTTAGTAACTGGCTCTAAACTATTGGAACAATGGCGGACGCCCTTATGAAATATTTCTCCGACGAGCATTATAGCGTATCCAGAGGAAAAAAAACCCATTATAAATCTGATCATGTTGTGGCTTTTACACATTCTGATCACAAGACATATGAAAAATTCTAACCGACATGAAGAATACAAAGTACCGATACTCTTTGTTTAGAACCACGATGGCCGCCGTTTCTGGGCGACGTGACATCAGACTATTGAATCCAATTGATATTCGTTCTACTCTACTCACTTTCTAGCCTTATCAAACAAGCATAATTCTCTCTATATTAAGAGTGAAGACATCATACAGCGAATGGAGCCGTAGCTTGAATAATGAAATCAAGGCTTGATTGAAATTCAGTTTGATGCACGCGTCTCATCTGTTACGTGAATGCACGCACACACCTTTTTCACGCTCATCCAGGCAACTAACTCAATCTAAAGTGTATAAAAATGGAGGTGTCGGCTTTGATGGACGTGAAATTGGATGTGCCGTAAGGGCCATCGGGCCATCAATGGCCCCGGAACTTGATGCTCATTTGTGACCTGTCGTCTTCAAACGGTATTATGTCGAATCCCGTGATTTGAATATAGTATCATACGCTTCAACAGTCGTCAAGTCACCTCCCCCGTAATGACGCAGGGTAACTTAGTAACTGGCTCTAAACTGTCGGAACAATGGCGGACGCTCTTATGAAATACTTCTCCGACGAGCATAAAAGTGTATCCAGAGGAGAAAAACATTATAAATCTGATCATGTTTTGAATTTTATATATAATGATCACATGACACGTGAAAAAGTTCTAGCTAGCACGAAGAATAAAAAGTACAGATTTTTTTTTTGTTTAGAACCAAGATTGAATTCTATTCAAATAATAGGAAATAAGAATGTCTGTTTATTTTTAAATATTTTTTTGGTGCAATGAATGAAATTGTAAATATTCTTCGACATAAGGAATAGAAAATAACCCCTGGTTTTATTTATGCGTGGGGTCCCGATAGCTCAGTTGGTAGAGCACTCGCTTCGCACGCAAAGGGACCGAGATCGATCCCGGGTGCAGTCGAGATTTATTTTCTAACCCCTCCCCCCCCCCCACACACACACACACCCTGTCCACCCAGCAGTGAATGGGTAACTGAGTCTGTTAGATTTGGCGGAAAGTACTTTGAGATAGACTAACGTCCTATCCAAGCAAGTGTGTAAAAGTTCGGTGGCCCCATTCATGAATCTGACAAGCAACATTGTATAGATAGTATGCGATTGGCTATGAAGTTCACAACATAGCCATCCGGAAGTTTTACAGACCAACACACAAAACTCTTTGTAACCTTGAATGTTTATAGTTTGGTTAATACAGTTTAGTGAGAATTACTCATTAACGCGGATGGCAAAAAACAAAAGAAAAACAAACAAAAACAAACAAAAAAACAACAAAGACCCGAGTGACGTCAACTTCGTTCTATCTATTGTAGATGAAATAATCGAATATAAAATAATACCACGGAAAACAATGATTTGCGTAACAGTTGTATTCAGAAAAAATGCAACAATTATTTTTAAATCCAAACTTGAACAGAAAATAGATAGTAAAAAAACACTCATGATTGAAATTAGATTAATTACGAATTGATTTTTGTTAACCCATTCACCACAATGGAATGCTTGTTATAATAATAGAACTTTATTGTCCAAAGAAATGGAAATTCATTTTGTTCGCATTGTTGTCAATATAAAATACAATTAATTATAGTATAGTGGGCATACACACCTCATACTCACGTGGTGTACAAACACACATACACACGCACGCAACCAAACACATGCACAATTCACTCTTGAATATAACTCATCAATTACATAGAAACAAACATTACTTCACGGCAGAGAAGCAAACATGAATAGATAGTAATAATATAATAATAATGATATTTATTTATATTGCGCCCACTCCTCTATAGATAGTGTGCGCTTGGCCAAGAAGCTCATAGCATTGCCATCCGGAAGTACAACAGACCAACACACAAAACTGTGTGTATCCATGAACGTTTATAGTCAGGTTAATACAGTTCAGTGAGCATAACTCATAAACGCGGATGGCAAAAAACAATAACAAAGACCTGAGTGACGTCATCTTCGAACTATCTATACAATAAAGCTCTAGGCGCATAAGTAACAAAAGAAATGATCATCAAGATGGTAACGATGATGATGATGATGATGATGATGATGATGATGGTGGTGGTGGTGGTGGTGGTGGTGGTGAAGGTGGGGAAGCAGGTCATTATGATGAAGCCAATATATTTGTTGTTTAAAATAAATGTTGATTACTATGGTGGTAATAATTGGGGATGGCGGTATAGACCATGATACTTTCCATTATTAATTTAATAGACAATTTAAATAGTAATTGTGACTCTTTTTAGTCTCCATCCTTTCCATCATAGTTTCCAACAGTAAATGGGTAGACAATAATAATGGCGATAAAGATGATATGATAAACACTGCTCGTTGTTGAAAAGAGTCACCGGTGTTGACATAAAAGTAGATTTGTATCTATTTGTACGAGTTGCTATTGTATTGTATCGTCTGCCCGATGGTAAATAGGGGTAACAGAAGACATATAGATAGTGTGCGCTTGGCTAAAAAGCTCACAACATTGCCATCCGGAAGTATACTGCCGTTGTTTAAAAAAAAAACAAAGTATATGAATGGTAACCATATAGCACATACCGTGTTCTCCAATTAAAAAACACAGTATATGCAATGGTAACCAAATAGCACATACTGTGTTCTTCAATAAAACGGCAGTATAATGGACCAACACACAAAATTATGTGTAACCTTGAACGTATATAGATCTAGTCTAGTTAATACAGCTTATAATTACTCATAAACGCGGATGCAATTACAAAGACGTCAACTTCATACTATCTTCACCCATGTCTAATATCTTTACTGAAGTATATTCTGTACGTTTTATGTGGTCTTAAAAGGATGACACTCCTTTCGAATCGGAAGGTGCTGGGTTGGAGCCTCTCAAAGCGCATAGTTGAGTCGTTGGAAAAGGCTTTTTACACACATCTCTCACCGTACTCTGGTGTAAAAATGAGTATTTGGCCGTAAACATCGTCTTCCCTGTACGAAAAAATTATAATATCACTTAACAGGCCTTCATGTTAAGCTTAGATGTTGGCCAGATCGTCTTGTAAAGCGCTTTGAGCACGTTTAGTGGAAATTGCGCTAGACAAAAGCTCAATTTATTTATGTCGGAGAGACATTAGTCATAGCCACCTATCATCCGCCACCCCAAACAAGTAATTCGCTGGACAGGGGGAATTGGTCATCAAAAATCAATTTCTAATAAAATGATAACACTTATGACATTTCAGTTGATTGCCATCTAAGTATTTATATAAATATCCATACGTCTTCAACATAAACTTAAGTATTTTGTATATTATAATAACACCACCAACAACAATAACAACAATGACATTACACTCACTAAGAATTGGCACGATCTATAGATAGTATGCAGATGACGTCACTCAGGCCTTTGTTATTGTTTTTGCCATCCGCGTTTGTGAGTTGTTCTCACTAAACTGTATTAACCAGACTATAAAAGTTAATGGTTACACAGAGTTTGTGTGTTTGTCCATTATACTTCCGGATCGCAATGTTGTGAACTCCTTGGCCAAGCGCATTCTATCTATATTAACTTTCCATGTGCTCGAGGTCATTGGTTACATTGCAAAATGTGCTCAAAGTGACCTACATAGTGAAAAGTGTTCACAGATTTTGAACCATCTAACATTACGATTGGTCATTGTGTTCAGCTTGACACATGGGTATGTTTACAACTCTCATAAACAAAGCAGCGTGTTTACATTTGTTCAGAAATGTTCAATCGTTGGACAGCAACAAATCACGTGATTGATGGCTCGGTTGGATGAAAACATGAATATAGATCGCTCCCATTGTATCATGTAAGCATGAAACACCGTTGTAGGAGTGAAAAGTAATAACTTGAATATTTTACTTATTTATTTATTAACTGCTCATTTCATATTAAAGACGAGTACTTTTATTTCATGGTTCTAGTTATTCGCCCCCCCCCCCCCCCCCCCCCCCTTCTCTCTCTCTATCTATCTATCTATCTCTATCTCTCTCTATCTCTCTCTCTCTCTCTATATATATATATATATATATATATATATATATATAATATTCATTCATTGACTTTAACTTCAGTTTTAAGTAATTAAATACTCCAGACATAAGCACAAATTGAAGCTGTAGATGACAGACAGTTCATATAGCTAGTTAGTGCTTTTCATTCTAATAAAGCTAATTTTGTCTGTGTGTGTGTGTGTATGTGTGTGTTTCATGTGTGTGTGTGTGAGAGAGAGAGTGACAGAGAGAGAGAGAGACACAGAGAGAGAGAGAATAAGAGAGAGAGAGAGACACAGAGAGAGAGAATAAGAGAGAGAGACACAGAGAGAGAGAGAGAGAATAAGAGAGAGAGAGAGAACACAGAGAGAGAGAATAAGAGAGAGAGAGAGAGAGAGAGAGAGTTCTCTGAGAGAGATAGAAAGAGAGTGAGAGAGAAAGAGACAAGATATTTCTAAATGAATGAGAAGGTCTCTAACAAATAAGATCCATTACAATTCTCTTATTATCCCATTCTTTTACTTTCATGCCTCACCAAAGAAAACAAGATTTTATCTCCTCTCGTTATAACTCAAAGGACGAGAAAGGCATTGAAATTAAATCAATGTCCTTAATAACGCCTTATTCCGAGAGAAAAATATAAAACCAGAATACTCGTCTAAATATCGACCGCATGAAATACCCCTCATTCTGCCAAAATTATCTAACCTGAGACTCCCTAAAAGACTTCCCTGAAGTCCCAGGTTTGAGAGTTTTTAATGAAAGGTGGGAAGCAGGTCATTATGATGAAGCCAATATATTTGTTGTTTAAAATAAATGTTGATTACTATGGTGGTAATAATTGGGGATGGCGGTATAGACCATGATACTTTCCATTATTAATTTAATAGACAATTTAAATAGTAATTGTGACTCTTTTTAGTCTCCATCCTTTCCATCATAGTTTCCAACAGTAAATGGGTAGACAATAATAATGGCGATAAAGATGATATGATAAACACTGCTCGTTGAAAAGAGTCACCGGTGTTGACATAAAAGTAGATTTGTATCTATTTGTACGAGTTGCTATTGTATTGTATCGTCTGCCCGATGGTAAATAGGGGTAACAGAAGACATATAGATAGTGTGCGCTTGGCTAAAAAGCTCACAACATTGCCATCCGGAAGTATACTGCCGTTGTTTAAAAAAAAAACAAAGTATATGAATGGTAACCATATAGCACATACCGTGTTCTCCAATTAAAAAACACAGTATATGCAATGGTAACCAAATAGCACATACTGTGTTCTTCAATAAAACGGCAGTATAATGGACCAACACACAAAATTATGTGTAACCTTGAACGTATATAGATCTAGTCTAGTTAATACAGCTTATAATTACTCATAAACGCGGATGCAATAACAAAGACGTCAACTTCATACTATCTTCACCCATGTCTAATATCTTTACTGAAGTATATTCTGTACGTTTTATGTGGTCTTAAAAGGATGACACTCCTTTCGAATCGGAAGGTGCTGGGTTGGAGCCTCGCAAAGCGCATAGTTGAGTCGTTGGAAAAGGCTTTTTACACACATCTCTCACCGTACTCTGGTGTAAAAATGAGTATTTGGCCGTAAACATCGTCTTCCCTGTACGAAAAAAATTATAATATCACTTAACAGGCCTTCATGTTAAGCTTAGATGTTGGCCAGATCGTCTTGTAAAGCGCTTTGAGCACGTTTAGTGGAAATTGCGCTAGACAAAAGCTCAATTTATTTATGTCGGAGAGACATTAGTCATAGCCACCTATCATCCGCCACCCCAAACAAGTAATTCGCTGGACAGGGGGAATTGGTCATCAAAAATCAATTTCTAATAAAATGATAACACTTATGACATTTCAGTTGATTGCCATCTAAGTATTTATATAAATATCCATACGTCTTCAACATAAACTTAAGTATTTTGTATATTATAATAACACCACCAACAACAATAACAACAATGACATTACACTCACTAAGAATTGGCACGATCTATAGATAGTATGCAGATGACGTCACTCAGGCCTTTGTTATTGTTTTTGCCATCCGCGTTTGTGAGTTGTTCTCACTAAACTGTATTAACCAGACTATAAAAGTTAATGGTTACACAGAGTTTGTGTGTTTGTCCATTATACTTCCGGATCGCAATGTTGTGAACTCCTTGGCCAAGCGCATTCTATCTATATTAACTTTCCATGTGCTCGAGGTCATTGGTTACATTGCAAAATGTGCTCAAAGTGACCTACATAGTGAAAAGTGTTCACAGATTTTGAACCATCTAACATTACGATTGGTCATTGTGTTCAGCTTGACACATGGGTATGTTTACAACTCTCATAAACAAAGCAGCGTGTTTACATTTGTTCAGAAATGTTCAATCGTTGGACAGCAACAAATCACGTGATTGATGGCTCGGTTGGATGAAAACATGAATATAGATCGCTCCCATTGTATCATGTAAGCATGAAACACCGTTGTAGGAGTGAAAAGTAATAACTTGAATATTTTACTTATTTATTTATTAACTGCTCATTTCATATTAAAGACGAGTACTTTTATTTCATGGTTCTAGTTATTCGCCCCCTCCCCCCCCCCCCCCCCTTCTCTCTCTCTCTCTATCTATCTATCTCTCTCTATCTCTCTATCTCTCTCTATCTCTCTCTCTCTCTCTCTCTCTCTATATATATATATATATATATATATATTATATATATATATATATATAATATTCATTCATTGACTTTAACTTCAGTTTTAAGTAATTAAATACTCCAGACATAAGCACAAATTGAAGCTGTAGATGACAGACAGTTCATATAGCTAGTTAGTGCTTTTCATTCTAATAAAGCTAATTTTGTCTGTGTGTGTGTGTGTATGTGTGTGTTTCATGTGTGTGTGTGTGAGAGAGAGAGTGACAGAGAGAGAGAGAGACACAGAGAGAGAGAGAGAGAGAATAAAGAGAGAGAGAGACACAGAGAGAGAGAATAAGAGAGAGAGACACAGAGAGAGAGAGAGAATAAGAGAGAGAGAGAGAATAAGAGAGAGAGAGACACAGAGAGAGAGAATAAGAGAGAGAGAGAGAGAGAGAGTTCTCTGAGAGAGATAGAAAGAGAGTGAGAGAGAAAGAGACAAGATATTTCTAAATGAATGAGAAGGTCTCTAACAAATAAGATCCATTACAATTCTCTTATTATCCCATTCTTTTACTTTCATGCCTCACCAAAGAAAACAAGATTTTATCTCCTCTCGTTATAACTCAAAGGACGAGAAAGGCATTGAAATTAAATCAATGTCCTTAATAACGCCTTATTCCGAGAGAAAAATATAAAACCAGAATACTCGTCTAAATATCGACCGCATGAAATACCCCTCATTCTGCCAAAAGTTATCTAACCTGAGACTTCCTAAAAGACTTCCCTGAAGTCCCAGGTTTGAGAGTTTTTAATGAAATAAGTATCATTTAAATCGATCGATATTTGAAGGATGGGTTTCAATTTTTAAAAATGTTGAACTGTGCTTTTCCAGACTGCAACAAAAATAGGACAAGGTAAAAAACTTGCGGCAAAAGCATCATTTTTTAAACTTCTTATTTTCTTTCATGAAGATATCCCTGAAGTCCCAGGTTAGAGAGTTTTTGATGAAATAAGTATCACTTTAATCGATCGATATTTGAAGGATGGGGTTTCCAGTCAAAAATGTTGAACTGTGCTTTTCCAGATTGTGACAGAAGAGGTAGAGGTAGAAAACTAGACGAGGAAAGGAACAGTAGTAATCAATATTATTTAACACCTCTTACTTTCTTTCATGAAGACTAGATTTGAGAGTTTTTCGACAAGATGTGGATCATTATAATCGTTCGATAATTTGATTCAATAGTCTGATGTCACGTCGTCCAGCAACGGCGGCCATCGTGGTTCTAAACAAAGAAAATCGGTACTTTTTATTCTTCATGCTGGCTAGAACTTTTCATATGTCTTGTGATCAGAATGTGTAAAAGTCAAAACATGCTCAGATTTATAATGTTTTTCCCCTCAGGATATGCTTTTATCCTCGTGGGAGATATATTTCATAAGGGCGTCCGCCATTGTTCCGATAGTTTAGAGCCAGTTACTAAGTTACCATGAGTATTTACGAGGGAAGTGACGTCACGACTGTTGAAGCGCATTGAAGGACAAATTTTATGGCCAATTTTGAAAATGTGTTTGTTTGTTGCTTTTTTTCTCAGAGTACGAAGCACTTATTACAAGATAAAAAACAAGAGACCGAAATAAAAATCAATATTATTTAACACCTCCTGTTTTCTTTCCCCGACGTCATTTTCTTTCGACTTTCTCTTTCATTTATTCGCCTTTAAATTAAATCATCTTATCGTTGTCTTTCTTTCACCCATCGTATTCACCCACTGTTGTCCTCATCCTCCTTATTTACTATCCTCCTTCTCTTATTATTACTTTTCCTTCTCTTCCCTCATCATCAACGCCAAAAACATGATTCCTCTTCCTTTTCTTCCTCTTTTTCTTGTTCTTGTTCTTGTTGTTGTTGTTGTTGTTGTTGTTGTTGTTCTTCTTCTTTCTTCTTTTCTTCTTTTCTTCTTCTTCTCTTCTTCTTTCTTCTTCTTCTCTTTCTTCTTCTTCTTCTTCTTCTTCTTCTTTCTTCTTCTTCTTCTTCTACTTCTTCGTCTTCCTCTTCCTCTTCCTCTTCCTCTTCCTCCTCCTCCTCCTCCTCCTCCTCCTCCTCCTCCTCCTCCTCCTCCTCTTCTTCTTCTTCTTCTTCTTCTTCTTCTTCTACCCTCTCTATGCAAAAAGTTTCTGGTGAAATACTCGCAAGCAATACATTTCTAAGATGTAGGTGTCCCACATTCTTTTAATATATGTTTCTCACACTGGAGTTTTAAAAAAGGATTGTTAGTTGCTCCATACTTTTGAATTTGGTATTTAATTTGACTATTTTCAGATTGGTCTGTTGTTCTTATCTTGTATCATCATCATCATCATCATCATCATCATCATCATCATCATCATCATCATCATCATCACCATCTTCATCATTTGAGGGTGACGTATTGCCATTAGATTGTTCAATGACGCGTTGATAATCTAAGAACTGATTGAACGGTTCGGTTTCATAGTATGTATTTTAGTTTCTAAAGCGTTAAATACTAGCGATTGTTTGCCACCCTTAGGATAGGACTTTATACTTATCGGCAAAGTACTTTCCGATTAAACGAACAGACCCAATCAATGCTGGGTGCACAGAGAAGTGTGTCAGAAAAAAAAAATATCCACTGCACCCTGAATCTTACAACCGGTCCCTTGGTATAGATAGTTCGAAGATGGCGTCAATCGGGTCTTTGTTATTGTTTTTTTTTTTGCCATCCGCGTTTATGAGTAATACTCACTGAACTTTATTAACCCGACTATAAACGTTCATGGATACACACAGTTTTGTGTGTTGGTCCGTTATACTTCCGGATGGCAATGTTATGAGCTTCTTAGCCAAGCGCATACTATCTATAAAATATGTCAAACACTCAAGTATTTATTATAGGCTGTTTGCTAATAGTCATATTATCATCTCTCTGAACAAATTATTCTAACAATTATAATGATAAACGGATAACATTCTTTTGGTAACCGTTTTTAGTTTAAAAAAAACAAAACAAAACAGAGCAAAAGTAGTGTAATAATTAACACAGAAACTTTGTAGTGAATACCTGTCACCGTATATAGATAGTATGCGCTTGGCTAAGGAGTTCACAACATTGCCATCCGGAAGTATAACTGGCTAACACACAAAACTGTGTGTAACCATGGTCGTTTATAGTCTGGTTAATACAGTTTAGTGAGAATTACTCATAAACAGGGATGGCAAACAACAATAACAAAGACCTGAGTGACGTCAACTTCAAACTATCTATATAAAATATGAAGCCAGTACTCTACAAACTGAGCTTTTTGGGCTGCTATAAAACAACTAAGACATATTATTACAGACTTTTGTTCTAGACCAGGATAGGGGGGGGGAGGGGGACATTCCATCAGCCAGATACAGGGCATCCCATCGAAATCGGTTCCTTGATATATGAAGCAAGTACCCTAACAACTGAGCTACCGGGGCTACTATAAAAGAACAACGATAAAGTAATATTACAGCGTTTTGTTTTAGCCCAAGGGGCCGCCATGTCATCAGCCAGATACAAGCATCTCATCGATACCGGTCCCTTTATATCTGGACCGAGTACCCTACCAACTGAACTATCGGGGCTACTATAAAACAACAACGATAAAGTAATATTACAGCGTTTTGTTTTAGCCCAAGGGGTCATGTCATCAGCCAGATACAAGCATCTCATCGATACCGGTCCCTTTATATCTGGACCGAGTACCCTACCAACTGAGCTATCGGGGCTACTATAAAACAACAACGATAAAGTAATATTACAGCGTTTTGTTTTAGCCCAAGGGGCCATGTCATCAGCCAGATACAAGCATCTCATCGATACCGGTCCCTTTATATCTGAACCGAGTACCCTACTAACTGAGCTACCGGGGTTACTATAAAACAACAACGATAAAGTAATATTACAGCGTTTTGTTTTAGCCCAAGGGGCCATGTCATCAGCCAGATAGAAGGCACCAATGCGTTCTGGCACATTGAGAGTTTCCAATCAAGAACTCCTTAGATTGCCCGACAAGGAAATCGATACGATACCCGTGTATCGCCTGTGATGACATAAGCAGATTGACAAGATTTTAAGTTTAGTCAAACAAGGATGAAAAATCCTTGAGAAGAAGGAAGGTCAGAACAAACAGGAAGAAGGGAATGGGGGGGGGGGGGGGGGGGGTAAGGGGAAAAGTGTGTGTGCGTGTGTATGTATATCTTGTATATATACAAATATATGTTTATATTTTTTATATAAATATAAAGAATTCAAGTATAATTATTATTGTTTAACTTCTACAGTACTGATTCATGTCTATGACAATCTACGGGAAGTCATCATCATCATCATCATCATCTTCATCATCTTCATCATCATCATCATCATCATCATCATCGTCGTCGTCACCACCATCATCATAATTAAAATGCAGTTTCACAAAACATTAAGATAAAATCATCTTGTTTTCCGCTTGTGTGCGTGTGTGTGTGTGTGTGTTGGATGTCAATAATCGTATTGCGCTGTAAACAGGGAACCGACAGATCGTCATAGACATGTAACAGTACTGTAGAAGTTTAACAATAATTATTATACTTGAAATGTTTATAAATAGCTCCTTTTATCAAAACGCTGGGCACTATTATTTCATGGTTTTTGCTTTTATAATTTATATATATATATATATATATATATATGTATATTACAGCGTAATACGATTATTGACATTCGACATACAAACACACCCACACACACATACAAATACACACACACACATATATATATGTATATATATAATATATATATATATATATATAAATATGTATATAATGTATATAAATATGTATATAATATATATATATATATATTATACACACATAATATATATATATATTATATAATATATATATATATGTATATAATACATATATATAAAATATATATATATATATGTGTGTGTGTGTGTGTGTGTGTGTATGTGTGTGTGTGTGTCGAATGTCAATAATCGTATTGCGCTGTAAACAGGGGATTGATAATCCTTACACTTCGATTCATATTTCAAATGAGTATAATGTGAATGTCAAGGGATCCGATAGCTCAGTTGGTAGAGCACTCGTTTCAAAACCAAAGTGACCAAGGCCTATCACGGGTAAAGTCAATATTTGTTTTTCTCTATCTGACCCCTGTCCACCCAATAGTGACTGGGTCTATTATTAGATCTAGGGGAAAGTACTTTGCGATAGACTAGATTAACTCTCTCCGTACCACCTACAGCAAAATCGTCACATTTGTTACGACACAATAGACATTTTTCTTATTCAGATTTATTTTGTACATCAAAAACTTTGAAGAATGATCTTTGTATAAGAACATAAAGTTGTTCTGTTGAGAGTTTGTTTGAGTTTAAAAAATCATTTTTATCTGCTAGGTAAACCTGCCATTTTGGGGAAAATACTGAAAATCACCGGCAAGGAGAGAGTTAACTCCGAATGTATGGGCTCTCTCTCTCTCTCTCTCTCTCTCAGTCTCTCTCTCTGTCTCTCTCTCTGTCTCTCTCTCTCTCTGTCTCTCTCTCTCTCTCTCTCTCTCTCTCTCTCTCTCTCTCTCTCCCTCTCTCTCGGGGGTCCCGTTAGCTCGGTTGGTAGAGCGCTCGCTTCACAAGCAAAGGGACCGAGATCGATCCCGGGTGCAGTCGAGATTTTTTTTCTGACCCCCCCCCCCTGTCCACCCAACTGTGATTGGGTAGCTGAGTCGGATATATCTGGCGGAAAGTACTTTGGGATAGCGTCCTATCCAAAGGGTAGCAAGCAATTGTTGTTGTGTGTCTGCTGATTCACGCTATAGGAAAGGGGATAAACTCCGGCTCCATGGGCCTACTGAAGGACTGAAGGACTACTTTTATTTTTACTCTCTCTCTCTCTGTCTGTCTCTCTCTCTCTGTCTCTCTGTCTCTCTCTCTCTCTGTCTCTCTCTCTCCCCACCAATCCATCTCTCCCATGTATCTGTTAACCCATACCTTCGTTTCAATACACTATTAATGCAATGAGCCTCAGATGATTGACATTCGATTTCAAAGTTGATTTATTTAGTTTAAGCTGAAATGAATGCCTTTTAAAGCAGAGTGAGTTTTGCTTCTTTAACAGTAGACTATATTCGATTTTTAAAAAGTATTTAAAAAATAAACATAATCATTTTGTGGAGAAAAATCCACGAGACTTGCTCAAAGCGCTTATACAAAGCTTTAGGGGGTTCTTATAGCCATCAGCAACATTAAGCTCACTCAATCCTCGAGACCTTTGCTACTTTTCAAAATTTGAAAAAAAAAATGTATTGAAAATGAGTCTGCACAGATAGTTTTATTCATCTATCATTAACATACAAAAACTAAAAACATAAACTTTGATACTACGTCTATAATTTGTCTCAGAAAAATCTATTAAATAGGCATGGGGTAAAAGTAACCTGTGTAAACTACGGATATAGTCAGTGTTAGGGTTGAGTGAGTTAATCTGTAGGACGAGACGCTACGTATGTTAGATTATATTTTACAATTATTTTTTTTCGACAGATACAACGCTGTGACGGTCATTTACTAACTATACATCTAATTAAAAAAAAAAATAAAAAATAAAAAAAAAAAAAAGAAAAAAAAACATTGAGCTTTTGAATAGCGCAATATCCACTAAACGTACTCAAAGCGCTTTACAAAGGGTCTCTGACCAACAGCAAGGTAACACATGACATGTAAAACGAGAGTAAGAGAATGTGAGTAAAGAGCCTTTTCCAAGGACTCTACTTAGCACCGCTCAGAGCGGGACGGACTCGAACCCTTGACCCACCGTTTCGATGTCCTACTGTAACATCACTAAACCACACAGCCGTGGTATAATATCGCCTGTAGATAAGATTACAATGTTTCACCAAATGTTATAAATAAGCTCTATAGGAGTTACCGTCATTTGTGACCCATCGCCTCAAAACAGTATTATATCCAGGTGAACTGGCAACCAAAAAGGTACTTTAAAGTTAATAAAACCAGAAATGTACCAAAAATTAATCGTTTTTTGGCACTTTAATAAACTATGTTTTTTATTAAGCCATTTTGCAACGGCATCAAATAGATCCCGTCGCCTAGGCATTCCATGAAGGAATATTGATAATCCATACATCAAACAGGATGTCTGATGTCAACAGGAATCCCCCGTGTTATCCAAATGAGCAAATTGGGGGTTACGAATCATGCCCATGGAAAAAAAAACCCGAAAGTGCTTGAAGCGGGGCTCGAACCTAGGACCTTGCGGATCACAGTTCAATGCCTTAATCACTCGTCCACTTAGCCTCTTTAATAAACTATATTAATTTTATAAAACCTAACATAGACCTTTTTTTTTAAAACCAAAATTTTAATCACTAGCATCTAAATTACCCCCCAAAATAATACCATTTAGAGGCGGTTGGTAGCGTTTACGGGAGTATTTAAGTCCGACAGCAAAATAGGCGTGCAACTAACTATCCACAGTTCAATGCCTTAACCACTCGGCCACTTAGCCTCCTTTAATAAACTATATAAAACCTATAATAGACCTCTTTAAAAAAAAAAACAAATGTGAATCTTTAGCATCTAAATTACCCCAAAAATAATACCGTTTTAGAGGCGGTTGGTAACGGTTAGGAGAGTAGTTAAGTCCGGAAGCAAAAAGGGCGTGCAACTAACCATCCACAGATCCAACTTCAAATAACTCTTTGAACTTCGCTTTTTACATCGAAAAAGTGGTTTTCCCCGAGGTAATCTTTGAGATTGGAGAACAGAAATAGCTGCACTGCTAAGTGAAATGTGAGTTGAAGGGAGTAACGTACCTCCATGAATTCCAACAACAGTTTAAAA
>NC_088360.1:100206263-100233763 GCF_034508935.2 Berghia stephanieae
TGAAGAGAGTGACGGAGGGAAGGTCAAATGAATTGAAAGTGGTATGAGGAAGAGGAGAAGAAGAGAGGATTAGTGGACGAGATGGTGGTGATGGAGGCAGGAGTGGAGAAATAGGAGGAGGAGGAGGAGGAGGAGGAGGAGGAGGAGGAGGAGGAGGAGACGACGAAAGAAGAAGAGGATGGTGAGAAGAATGGCAATTAAAACGAGGAAGATAAGGAGATGAGTTAAAGGAAGAGGAACGAGTTTATCCGATGATGAAGTTATTCGTGTTGACGGCCATGATGACGATGATGAGTATGAGGATGATGGTGGTGGTGGTGGATAGTGCTTGTGGTGGTTGGTGGTGGTCATGACGATGATAATAATGTTAAAACGACGACAGTTTAGATCGGGATAAGACATTTTAATTAACAAATTAATGAAAGGATAATGGAAACGAAAATTAAAATTCTTCATCTTCACAAAGGGTTGAAATGAAACAAAAAGCTGGTTTGCGTGACAAAACTCTAATCCTGTTCAGAAACACGAATGTGTCCCGCCCATCTTAAAGCGATATTTCATCTGGATGAATTAGCTCTGGCCATAGGGAACAAAAGTATGATGTCAAAAAAACTGGTTCCAATCTCATTGGAAGTGTAAAACTACTTTCCCGGAGGACTGTATAAATACCTTGTATAACTGATCTTCTGGGATCAGAGTGTTGGCTCAGCTACCCATTCACTTCTGGGTGGACTGGGGTTCAGAAAAAAAATTCTCGACAGCACCCAGGATCGAAAATAAAAGCTCTCAACCCTGAGACTTATTGGAAGTCCCAGGTTTTTAGACGTCCCAGGTTTGATAGTTTTGGCAAGATGAGGGTCATTTTAAATCAGTTGATATCCGAAGGTTGAGTTTTCTGGCCAAAATCTTAAAACCACCTTTTATTATATCCATTATCCATTACCACTTCGGTATCTCCACTCTCTCTCTCTCTCTCTCTCTCTCTCTCTCTCTCTCTCTCTCTCTCTCTCTCTCTCTCTCTCTTATAGTACGGTAGTATAGTCTTGTACAAAACCTTTACTGCCATCAATATTCCTTGAAATTCTAAGGTAAATAGAAATAAAACCAATGCAGCCTTACTCTGGAAAAACTCATATTTGAAAGTTTGGCCAGAAAACTCGTCCATCAAATATCAATCGATTTAATTGAACCCTCATCTTGGCAAAACCTCTCAAACCTGGGACTTCTTGAAGTCCCAGATTTGAGAGTTTTTGCCAAGATGAGAGTTCATTTAAATCGATCGATATTTGAAGGACGAGTTTTCTGGCTAAATTTTCAAATATGTTTTTTTTTCCAGAGTACGACAGAATACTCGTGTCCGCATACATTACTATTTTTAGAACGTACTAAACATTTATTATCACTATTTCATGACTTTTTGATAGAGCTATGATTTTTTCTATTAATGGTACCCCATCGTCTCAATTGATTTCATGGTGGATTCGACGAGTGCTCATTTTGCAGGTCTGACAGCCGAATGCAATTTTGGGCCTCCATTTAACATTGTTATATTGGACAATAATGCGCATTGGTTTGAGAGGATTTCCATTACAACAATGAGCCCACAACAATTTGAGTTATCAGACCTTCAAAAAAGTAGACGTCGGTTGAAGTCTTTTCAAATACAAATATTGATCTTCCTATCAAAAACCGGTAATCGGGAGGTCTGAGGTTCCATCCCCAATCGAGGAAGACTTTTTTGGGGATAATTCTTTTTTCTTATACTTTATTAGATCGTTATCAATATAAGTCTCAAAATCGTATAATATACAGTTTTTGACCTTAATTGGATTTTCGGACCGAAGTCCGGCCCGGGTTTGGGAGGGCTTTCTCCAAGGTTACGAAGTATTGACTATTAGTCTAAAACTGTATTATAATAGCCCAGTTTTATAGTTTCCAACAAATCATCGTTTAAGTAAGGAAATATTAAAATCAATATCAAAAGAGTAAATATAATCTAAAGTCAAAATGAGATAAGAAGTAGATTTTAGTTTAATTTAAAGTGACACCTTTCTTTTATAATCATATTGTTGTTGCGTATTACTCCCCTTTGTTCTTAAGTGACGTAACAAGTTATTGTGACCCAACTCAAGACACCTTCCGTTCGGTATAGAGTACGGAAAATTATTTTCAGAGTTGAAGGTCAGAAGTCATTATTTTTCGATAAATTACTGCTTACCTTGACCTTTGATTTAAATTGTTTAAGTCAATAACACGATTACGTCACGAGCGGTCATTAATGCATTTTCAGCTTGACCTGGTTTTTTATTTTATTCGAGACTACATAAGATGTGTTTTAAGCTACGATTGTTACACTTTTGCTTTTTGGAATTCCGGACGTGTTCCCAACCGCTGCACGAGCTTGCAGAGTGTAAGAAATCATTTATTATCCCCCTCAATCGATTCCTATTTCGTCATCTTTGAATAAAAGACATCTTCAAAAACATTTAAATGATAGGTCTACTTCTTTTTAAAGAATCTGATTTTTAGTGAAATTTACGCTTGATAATCTGACGTCACAAATTGGATTCAATAGTCTGATGTCACGTCGCCCAGCAACGGCGGCCATCGTGGTTCTCAACAAAGAAAATCGGTACTTTTTATTCTTCATGCTGGCTAGAACTTTTCATATGTCTTGTGATCAGAATGTGTAAAAGTCAAAACATGATCAGATTTATAATGCCCCCCCCCCCCCTCTGGATACGCTTTAGTGCTCGTCGGAGAAATATTTCATAAGGGCGTCCGCCATTGTTCCGATAGTTTAGAGCCAGTTACTATGTTACCATGCGTCAATACGAGGGAAGTGACGTTATGACTGTTGAAGCGTATTATTATTGAAAACACGATATCATACGCGTTACTATTTAGGAGTGGAGTGGAATCATATCAATTTACTACCCAATTGAGACAGTGATTCATTTGTGCCATTACAAACTACCAGTTAGGATTTTATTGATAACAAAATACTCACCAATCTTTTTATGACATTCCAGATATTGACTAACAATGAACAAGACAAAATTAATGGCAACCTGAGGAGTAATAAAAGCATTTAAATTAGTTTGATTGATGCAAGGTTGGTGAAGAATGTTAAAGACGAATATGTCTCGATAGTGTATTTATAGCTTTATTGTCTTGTGGTGTGACACTCGCTTTCGGATCATTAGGTTCTGGGTTCGAGTCTTTCTCGACGCATAGCTGAGTCGTTGGTAAAGGCTCTTTACTCACATTCTCTCATCGAACTCGGGTGTAAAATGAACACCTGGCCGTCAACAGCGTTGTCTCTGTCGAATAAAAATGTAATATCGCCTAACAGGCGTCAGTCATGTCTCGTTCTACATGTTTCACGTTGCTGTTGGTCAGGGACCCTTTGTAAAGCACTTTTAAGAAGTTAAATGCGTATTGCGCTCTATAAAAGCTCAAGCTATTTTTAATTTCGGCTGTGTTTTCTTGTGGTACGACACTTACCTTCGGATCGGAAGGTCCTATGTTCGAGAAAGTATAAAGAGTAATATCTACAAATGTGCTCAAAGCGCTTTATAGGAGACAAACATGATAACGGCCAGGTAATCATTTAAAACCTGAATGCGGTTAGAGAATGCGAGTAAAGAGTCTTTTCCAAAAACGCAACTATGCGCCGCTCAGAGCAGGACTCGAACTCTGGACCTTCTAGTCCAAAGGCGAATGTCAAACCACAAGACCACATAATAAACTTCAGTGTGTATATATCAGCCAGCCACGTGTACATAAATTTATATATATATATATATATATATATATATATATATATATGTGTGTGTGTGTGTGTGTGTGTACACGTGGCTGGCTGATATATACAAGTCCCGTTTGTACATAAATCAAAACAGATTTGTGGTACAATCATGAAAATTCACGCGCGCACTCTCAAACCACATTTCTACACATATGTGCACAACTAATTTACGTGACGTCATCTGTGTTCTTAAATGAATGACGTCACAACCTTACTAATACAACGCGGTTGAAAAAATTGGTCCCAAGACAGCTAACATCAGAAAAAAACAAACATATTTAGCCAAAATTTGAAACGATTTTCTACAGGTAATTGTGACTGGTGATGAATCATGGGTCCACCACTAAGACCCGGAAACCAAATTGCAGTCATTAGAGTTCAGGCAGAAATCTTCTCCAAGCCCAAGGAAATTCAAAGTCAATGTCTCTGCGAGAAAGGTTTTGTTTTCCATTTTCTGAGACATGGAATTTCTTAACTCTCTCCTTACCAGCCATTTTTAGAATTTCCCCAAAAATTCACACCCACCCAAAACAAAAATAGACTTTTCTTACTCAAACAAAAAAGTAACAAGTGCAGTCTATACAGAATGTTGTTCAGCAAAAAGAACTCTACAACACAGTGTTTAGTAATTACTGCAATCAAAGCATTTCTTTACATTTTGTGATGTACAAGAGAAACCAGAATGAGACTGTTGTCGGTTGCATCGTAACGAATGTGACGATTTTCCTATAGTTGGTAAGGAGAGGGTTAAACAAGGGCAAAAAAATGAACTATAAACAATATGTTTCAACCCCACAAGCCCTCAAAGTAAGACTCACACGGGTTCGTGGTGGTAGAATTTCGATACTGCAGCATGACAATGCATGACCCACACTAGTCGTCAAATTCGGTTCAAACCTCGACCCTACAGCTCCCTAGCCATACATTTAATCCAGATCTTGCTCTATCTGACTATTTCTTGTTCCCCCAGCTCAAGAAGTATTTGATAGAAAATCGTTACTGCAGTGATTTGGAGGTGGTGGCAGATGTTCGTCGATGGGGAGTGAGATTAGTGGAAGAGTAGCGTTCCTTGATTGGACGTCACCTTACAGAGAGAACGTCAATTTGATTTTGAAGTGTCTCAAGCCGCTTTCACCGGAAGCGAGGACGAAAGACGCATGCGCACAACCAACATGACGTTCTCTCTCTCTCTAATAACTTTTCCGCCGGTGACGTCACAGACTATGGGTGACGTCCAATCAAGAGACGCTACTCTTCCGCTAATCTCATTCCCTATAGTGCCGCGAGCAAATTCACCGGGATTCTTCGTTTACGGCATGCGCCAAATAGTTCGGCGTTGACAGCTCTGTATTGCTCGTGATGGCGATTTTTTAGAAAAATTAATAGTATGATACTAGCTGAGATTCTAAGCTTTCCTTTCATGTATAATGTTTTGTATGTGATGTTGAAAACCAAAAAAAAAGTTATAACAAAAGGGTACTTATATATCAGCCCTCCCTAGTAGTAAAATAATGCTCAGGCACGTTCAATCTTTTAATAATCTTTCTTCTCCTTCAAAGGCACTCTCATGAACACTGACGCTAAAATACTCTCTCAATATCCATACAAATACACCACACGTCCAAAGAAACACGTCCAGGCAAGACAAAAAGCACACACACACACGCACACACACACATTCACACACACACACACGCACACACACACACACACACACACACACATCCCTAATTATAACACTGTATGTAGAGCTTTTTATTTGAGGGTTCGAAGAACGCCGGGCCTTTCCACTTCGACATTTGATGATGGTGAACTACCCTGAGGCATTCGCTGCCTATTCTTTTAAAAAAGAAGATCAGATTAGTGCACACGAACGAACGCCTTTCCTGGTCCGTTCTTTCGATTTGTTACTTGGTAACATGGATGAAAAGATGGCCAAGTGGATGAGGTATAACAAGAAAACAAATGGTGAGCCAGGTTTCAGTCCCAATGAAGTGTATTTGTGACCAATCGCCACAAACGGTATTATTTCAGTTAAAAAATAAGTAAAAACATAAATAGACAAAAAATTTTATGTTGTTCTTTTTAACTTGAGCATTTATATCGCGCAATATCCACTAAACGTGCTCAAAGCGCTTAAAAAGGGGTCCCTGACCAACAGAAACACTTAACATTTAAAAAAGTAGGACGATACATGAAACCTGTTAGACGATTTTATAATTTTTTCCGACAGAAACAATGCTGTGAGCGGCTAGGTACTCATTTTACACCCCGAGTATGGTGAGTAAGGAGCTTTCAAATATTTTATATAGCGCAATATCCACTAAATGTGCTCAAAGCGCTTTACAAGGGGTCCCTGGCCAACAGCAACACTTAAAATGTAGTACGGGACATGACGCCTGTTAGGCGATATTATAATTTTTCCGGATAGAGACAACGCTGTAAACGGCCAGGTACTCATTTTACACCTGAGTACGGTGAGAGAATGTGAGTAAAGAGCCTTTTCCAAGGGCTCAACTATGCGACGAGCGAGGCTCGAACTCAGGACCTTCCGATCCGAAAGCAAGGACTCAACTATGCGCCGCTCAGAGCGGGACTCGAACCCTAGACCTTCCAGTCCGAAGGCGAATGTCATACCATTATTGTCTCACAACTTGATGCTGAAATTCAAATCTACAATTAAAAATAGAAATGAATCGAGTTCAATTTATAATTTATATTGGTGAGAATGAATACAGTTTCCGGAGCTGCCAAGCACTAAAATCGTATTTCTGTTCATTTTAACGACGAATTCACATTTATTTTTAGACCTCCTTCATCCCAAGACAATACGGTATGTGACAAATGTCTTTGACCTGTTTATAGAAAGAATGAAGATGCCGTTACTCAGGTCTTTGTTATTGTTTTTTATTTTTTTGCCATTCACGATTATGAGTAATGGAGCGATCTATATTAATCTTCCATGTGTTGGAGGTCATTGGTCACATTGCAAAATGTGCTCAAAGTGACCTACATAGTGAAAAGTGTTCATAGATTTTTAAATATCTAACGTCATGATTGGTCATTTTATTCAGCTTGACACGTGAGTATGTTTGCAACTTTCATCAACAAAGCAGCGTGTTTACATTTGTTGAGAAATGTCCAATCGTTGTACAGCAACAAATCATGTGACCAATGACTAAGTTGGACCAAAGCATGAATATAGATCGCTCTCATTCTCACTAAACTGTATTAACCAGATAATAAACGACGAAGATTACAGATAGTTTTGTGTGTTGGTCCGTTATACTTCCGGATGGCAATGTTGTGAGTTTCTTAGCCAATCACACTTCTATCTATAAATCACGAGGTGTTTATAAGTCATTCGTCCAACGTACCTAATAATAATAATATTGTTAAAGCTTTTCATCTTAAGGTTTGGAGTCATCTGATAACGCCTTTTTCCACTTCGGCATAATTTGATAATGAACCAACCCTTGGGCAATCGCTCTCTCTCTCTCTTTCTCTCTCTCTCTACCTATCTATCTCTCTATCTATCTATCTATCTATCTATCTATCTATCTATCTATCTCTCTCTCTCTCTCTCTCTCTCTCTCTCTCTCTCTCTCTCTCTCTCTCTCTCTTCTTTTCTGAAGAGCAACGGATTATTAGTTAGTGCAAACAAACACCTCTCCTGTTCTGTTCTTATGATTTGGTGTTCTGTACTACAAATAAATAAAAAAAATAACTAAAACAAATATGAACTTTGTGGTCTAGTGGTATGACACTCGCTTTCGGATCGGAAGGTCCTGAGTGCGAGACTATCTCAGCGCATAGTTGAGTCTTTACTCACATTCTTTCACCGTACTCAGGTGTAAAATGAGTACCTGGCCGTTTACAGCTTTGTCTTTGTCAAAAAAAATTGTAATATTGCCGTCATGTGTCGTTCTACATGTTACACGTTGCTGCTGACAGCTTGTAAATCGCGTTGAGTGCATTAAGTGGAAATTGTTCTACATAAAAGCTCGTTTAACCCTCTCCTTACCAACCATAGAGAAATCGTCACATTCCTTCCGATCCAACCAGCATTTTATTGATTCAGATTTCTTTTGTAAATCACACCATTTAAAGACAAATGTTTAATCATACACAGCTATAAAAACATGAGACACTGTATCGTGAAGTTCATTTTGCTGATCAATATAATGCATAGTCAAGAATGTATTTGCTGCTTTTCTGTTTGAGTAAGAAAAAAATAGAATTTATGTTTTGGCTGGGTGTGAAATTTTGGGGAAAATTCTGAAAATGGCTGGTAATCAAAGAGTTAAAGCTCGTTTAAACATGGATTTGCCATTCTCAATTTGCTTCACAGTGATTTATTTATTCCCCCGACAGGTCATATGGACCCATATTTCAACGTCATGCAGTATCCGTCGCTTGTTGTGCATCCTTTTTGTGCTAACACTTTTACAATATTCGTCACTGCTTATAGCAAGTTACTCAATTATACCTGAGTCGAGTTAGGTAATTCATGTTATGGATTCACTGTCGGGACTAGAATTTTCCAAGCTCGCTGTCACTAATCAGACCGCTAACCATTCTTATCATAGCTTGTCTTTGTGACAAGACGATACACCGTACCTTTTAGCCACAAAAACACACATAGAGACATAGAGAAAAGAGTGTGAGAGAGAGAGAGAGAGAGAGAGAGAGAGAGAGAGAAGGGGGGGGGGGTGAGTTTAATCCCTAGTATGCGCTTCGCTAAGAAGCTCACAATATTGCCATCCGGAAGTATAACGGACCAACACACAAAACTCCATATAGATATTATGCTCTAGGCTAAGAAGCTCATAACATTGTCATCCGGAAGTATAAAAGACCAACACACAAAACTGTGTGTAACCATGAAATTTTATAGTCTAGTTAATACAGGTTAGTGAGAATCACTCACAAACACGGATGGCAAAATACAATAACAAAGGCTTGATTGACGTCATCTTCGTTCTATCTATAGATGAACTTTTAGAGTCTGGATAATACCGTTACGTGAGAATTTCTCATAAATGTGGATGTAAAAAAAACAATAACAAAGACCCGAGTGACGACAACTTCATTCTATAGATAAAAGATAATCAAAGAGTAGGTGACTTCAAGAGCTTGTTTCCTTATTGATCCTCTTAGTTTATTCAAAAAATCAACTCGCAAGATCAACGTGCCCTATCTAACCCTGGCGATGTCTGGCAGTTTTTTTTTAAAGAAGAGCCAGGAAGCAACTATCACGATATCCATTATTTTGGCAGGGACGTTGAGTGTCGAGGAAGCTGTCACTGTGCGGCTATGTGGTCTTGTGGTATGACACTCGCTTTCGGATCAGAAGGTCCTGGGTTCGAGCCTCGATCGTTGCATGGTTGAGTCCTTGGAAAAGGCCCTTTACCCAATTCTCTCACCGTACTCAGATGTAAAATAAATACCTGGCCGTTAACAGCGTTGTCTCTGTCCGAATAAAATGATAAAATCACCTTACAGGCGTCATGTCTTTTCCTAACTGTGAAATGCTGCTGTTGGACAGGGATCCCTTGTAAAGCACTTTGAGTACGTTTAGTGGATATTGCGCTATGTAAAAGCTCAATTTTTTTCAATTTTAATCTATTGATGCTATGTGTTTTGGTAAAATACTCACAAAATCCACCAGTCGATATAACGTACCTACGTACAAAACTATACGTAACCTATTCTGGTTGAAATAATTTTCTGAGAAGTAATCGTTAAAAAGACTGTCTAAAGGCAATAACAAATATCTGGGTGAAGTCAGTTTCGTCCCTTCTACAGGAAGGTTTTAGGTTAGAGTCAAGTTTTACATGCTTACAACAGCCTCATTAAACTCGTAGTGAAGAGGACATATTATACGATAATAATATAATAATAATAATAATAATAATAATAATAATAATAATAATAATAATAATAATAATAATAATGATAATGATAATAATAATTAATAATATAAATAATAATAATAATAATAATAATAATAATAATAATAATAATAATAATAATATAATAATAATAATAATAATATAACATTGATAATACTTTATTTCATCTTTTTGGAAATTCTTTGTACAAATGTGTGGTACATAATAAAAAAACAAAAACAATGTCAATGGTGTGGGGTCGGATTTTAAGAATGTAATTAGCGGTGTACCCCAAGGAAGCGTATTGGGACCACTTTTATTTCTTTTATATATAAATGATTTACCATGTGGCATAAATTCAGCCTGCAAACTGTTTGCAGACGATACAAAGATCTATAGTACAACTGAACATCATAACATTCTACAAAATGATATATTTTCACTTTTCAAATGGTCTACAACATGGCATTTGGATTTTAATGTTTCGAAATGTAAAGTATTACATATAGGAAAAAATAATCCATGTCATAATTATTTTACCGATACTTCTATGTCAAATCTACTTTCCGTTGTGCCTTATGAAAAGGATGTGGGAGTTACTTTTGATTCACATTTGAATTTTGATTTACATAGCCTATTGATAATTGTGTAAGGCGTGCAAACAGAATGATGGGAATAATATATAGAACCTTTATAAGTCTTGATAAAACCACATTTTTATATTTGTATAAATCGCTCGTTAGACCAATTCTAGAATACGGAAATTGCATCTGGAGCCCATTATATAAAAGACAATCTATTAGTATTGAAAGTGTACAGAGGAGAGCTACCAAAAAAATTTATACAATACAGTATTTATCTTATAAGGAAAGGTTAGAATTTCTTGACTTACCCAGTTTGAAATATAGAAGAATTCGTGGGGATTTAATTCAGGTTTATAGATTGGTACATGGTCTGGATAGGATAGACTTTTCTGATTTTTTTTCATATTCTAATATTACTTTTACTAGAGGGGACAAGTTTAAGATTTTTGTCTCTAGATGCAAAACAAACATAAGACAAAACTGGTTCGGTATTCGTATTGTTCAGAAATGGAACAGTTTGAAATTTGAAACAAAGAATGCAAAATCTATGGATTATTTCAAGGTGTTAGTAGACAGGGAATTATATGATGGGAGATTTATATATGACGAATAATACTTGTTTGCTCTGCTGTTGACATGGCTTTCAATCTTGTATGTATATATTATGCATTATTATATTATTATGGTTATCTTCTATACGCTTGTGTATGTGTGTGTGTGTGTGTGTGTGTGTGTGTGTGTGATTGTGTATGCGCTTTGCATGTCACGGTTAAAGATATATGTTTGTACACCACATGAGTACATTTAAGTTGAAATACTATCTTTACCACGTGTATCGTTATTGTAATATTTAATCAATAGATTTATGGCATTACTAATTAATATTAAGGGCATTCAAAGGATCTTATCCTATTTTGCCCTATACCACATGTTATGTTATGTTATGTTAAATAGGCCTACATATTTTGCAAAAATATCACACAGCATCAGTAGTAAAATTAATGGTCTTTAGAATTATAATAAATAAATAAATGGAAATGATCTAAGGCTAACTTTCAAAAATAGACTTTAGATTATGTAAAGTAAAATATGTACTAGTTCTATCCACCAGATCAATTATTGTAACAACACAATTGACTCAGTCTTAACCTTACACAAATGCAGGTATCGCTCAAATCGAGGTCAAAAAACAATAACAAAGAGCGGTGTGACGTCACCTTCATTCATTCTATTACTTGAAAAAAAACAGGTAAATTTGTCCCAACGGATTTCACGAATCCGGTGTTTTGATTGGTCAAAAATCTAAAAAAAAAAAATCATCATAATAAAATAAGAATTGAGCTGTTGTATAGCGCAATGTCCACTAAACGTACTCAAAGCGATTTACAAATGGTCCCTAACCAACATTAAGACGTATCCTGTGGAACGAGACATGACTCCTGTTAGGCGGTAATATAATTTTTGTTTTCTGACAACGCTGTATGCGCCAGGTACTCATTTTACACCCGAGTACGGTGAGAGACTGTGAGTAAAGAGCATATTTCCAAGCATTCAATTATGCGTCGAGCGAGGTTCGAACCCAGGATCTTATGATCCGAAAGCAAGTGTCAAACCACAAGACCACATAGCCGTACTGTACTGGTTAATTGTTTTCTGATTCTCTGATCCCAGCTGCCAGACAGTGGGGTCGGCTTTTGTGTCTTACTAAAATCCGGGCCGAAGACCTTCCGGTCAATAGGCATATGATATATCACTACAACATTTCTCGCTTCAGCAATGCTGGTTTTTATGCCACGAGAGTGCTTAAGTATGTATCAAGAGAGTCTGTCTATCAATAGAAGTGCCGTAAAAAGTAATAAATAAAAATTAATACATCTTCAAAAAAAAAGAAGAAAAGAAAGAAGAACATAAACCAAACACGGCTGAAACCCCGTCTTCAGACAAATACGATAAAACATAAATACATTAGATACTTGTTTTGTTGATATTGCGCTTTATGAATGGTCCTGTCTTATAAGACATGCATACTATATATATATATATATATATATATATATATATATATATATATATATATAATATATATATATATATACATTACATATATATATATATAATATATATATATATATATATATATTATATATATATATATATATATATATATATATATATATATATATATATATATTTCGTACGGGGAAGAGAGATGCAGATCCAATTAAAGGAGCAAGTGCTCTAGGATCGGCGACGAGAGACGCATGCGCACAACCAACATGACGTTCTCTCTCTGATAACTTTTCCGCCGGTGACGTCACAGACTATGGGTGACGCCGTGACGCCCAATCAAGGGACGCTACTCTTCCGCTAATTTCATTCCCTATAGTCATTTACTAAAGAAACTAAACAGTTTTTATTTTCCATTTTCTCACATAAGAGAAAACATATTGGTACGTGGTATGAATCATTGAAAAGTAGACATAGAAGAAAAAAATTGAGCTTTTATATAGCGCAATATCCATTAATCGTGATCAAAGCGCTTTACAATGGGTCCCTGACCAACAGCAACACTTAACATTTAGGACAAGACATGCCGCCTGTTAGGCGATATTATAATTTTTTTTCGGACAGAGACAACGTTGTTAACGGCCATGTACTCATTTTACACCTGCGTACGGTGAGAGAATGTGAGTAAAGAGCCTTCTCCAAGGAATCAACTATGCGCCGAATCGAAAGCGAGTGTCATACCACTAGACCACATAGCCGCACAAGAAGCAGATGCGGACTGTCAAACAGGTCGGTACAAAAGCTACATGTTATAAATGCGCGCAAACATATTTCAATTTCAGATACTTATTTCACATGCACAAGCGTTGCTACGCAGCAGTTGTCGCATCAAAATTTCACACTCAGTGAGCTTGTTTTGAAATGTCACAAACCCGTAATTCGACCAAAGATGACAACTTTGCACAAAGCTGTTCGACTAAGCAGATGGGCACGGAAACTCCAGGACTGGGAAACGTGGGACGCCATTTTGTTTAAAGATGAATATTGCTTTTTCTTGAAGTTAATTCCAGAGACAAGCGAACTTCGTGCTATCGACGTCGATGTGAACGTTTCAATAACGGAACCAACATTGAAGAAACAAATCGAGCATATAGATCTGTAACGGTGTGGTTTACACAAACTCAATAAATTATACATAAAAAGAAAACTAGTTTTGTCAAGTTACCAACTATGTATAAAATGTCTTTGCATTTGTTCCAACCAGTATTGAATTATTAGCGGAATAAAATTGTCTAGTTTCTTTTGTAAAAGACTAGATACATACCTAATTGAAAAATGACTTCTTTCTCTTTGTGTAACAAAGATATCGGTCGAGAATGTCATCAAATTACTTTGGTAACAGGAAAACATTGAATTCAAATAATCACGCAAAGCCATAAATGGGCGCCAGTCTCAAAAAGCCCCATTTCCGGTTTTAAGGAAATGAATTCTGTGATTACTCGAACGATTTTCATGTTTCCGTGGTATGGCGTAGGAATCGCGTTCTGGTACAATGGCAGTAAATGAAAATAGAGCTCTGCGTAAACGGTTGATCGCGCAATAATATCCCAACAACATTTCAAAGGAAATTAGAGCTTATCGTGCGACAAACTTTACAGAACAGATAGAATATCAAGCATGGGAAAAACAACATATCCGGAAATGAACTTTTAAAATAATGCCATAACAATTATGCGTAGGTTATTTCTACGGCTATATGGTCTTGTGGTATGCCACTCGCCTTCGGACCGGAATGTCCAGGGTTCAATTTCCGCTCTGTGCGAGCAGAGCATAATTGAATCCTTAGAAAAAAGGTTCTTTACTCACATTCTCTTACTATACTAAAGTGTAAGATGATTACCCGGGCTTTAATAGCTTTGTCTCTGTCCTAAAAATAGATTGTAATATCGCCTAACAGAGGTCATGTCTCGTCTTACATGTTATGTGTTGCCGTTGGTAAAATGACCCCTTGTAAAGCGCTTTGAGCATGTTAAGTGGATATTGCGCAATATAGATAGTATGCGCTTGGCTAAGAAACTCAAAACAGTGCCATCCGGAAGTATAACGGACCAACACACAAAACCGTGTATATCCATGAACGTTTATAGTCAGGTTAATATAGTTTAGTGAGCATTACTCATAAACGCGGATGGCAAAAAAAACAATAACAAAGACCTGAGTGACGTCAACGAAGAACTATCTATAAATAGTCAATATCAAATTTATAATGTTACGTTACATTTTATATCGAGTCTTACGAGTTGTGGCTTTGTGACTTTCTGGTATATCAGTCGGGTTCTGACCTGTAGGATCATGGTTTGAATCCCGTAGTGGTGTCGAAAACTTTAGTCATTGGAGAAGGATTTTTACTCAACATTTCTCACCGTATTTAGGTGTAAAATGAATACCTTCCAACTATTTACTGGCTCAGCGGTATGTTAGCAACAAAAGGCAAAGCAGAAAGGGGGGGGGGGGGTAGACGTGAGCATTTAAATAGCACCAATATAGTCCTTAGCCAACATCAACATTTAACATGTAGGACGAGACAATATTACACTTTTTTTTTCAGATATAGACAACACTGGTAACATCCATGTACTAATTTTACACCTGGGTACGCTGAGAGAATTTGAGTAAAGAGCCTTTTCCAAGGACTCAATTTTTTGCCCCATCAGAGCGGGACCTTCCGATCTGAAGGCGCGTGTCAAACCACTAGACCATTTAGCCACATAATATGTTGAAATTGAAAAAACAAATGAAAGTAAACAGTGCGCATTTTCAGCATTCATTCGCATCGATTATGGAATTACGACTAAGTAATTGAAAAAAACATTTATTTGTGTTACAGAGAAATGTTTGAAATCTTTGAATAAATTGTTTTATAAAGTGGCCTTTCGATTCAAACTTTGAAAGAGAAAATCATACAACCAGTTTTTTTTTTTTTTTTTTTTTGCTTCTGATGTTACGTAGTTTTCTTTATATTTAATTGTTAGACACGAGTATTACAGTTGTCGCATTTAAAATCCGCTTAGCTTTGTTAAGCGTTTTAACCATTGCTAAAACCACAATAATTGAATTCTATGGTCTTTTCCTCCACTCCACCGTCTCTCTCTCTCTCTCTCTCTCTCTCTCTCTCTCTCTCTCTCTCTCTCTCTCTCTCTCTCTCTCTCTCTCTCTCTCTTCTCTTCTCTTCTCTTCTCTCTCTCTCTCACATCACATACTTTTTCCCAATCCCCTTTCCTCTCTACCCATCCCGTTTATCCCCCCCCCCCCCCCCCCCCCCCCCCAAATCTCCTTCCCTTCTACCCCTCCCTCCTCAATCCCCTTCCCAGTTCTCTTTCCTTCCCACTCCAACTCCAATCTCCTTGCCCCTGATGGAAAAGGTATTTGGGTGTTTCAATTTTACGAAACCCACGCCGAAACCCACCGAAACCCGTCAAAACCCATAGTCTCAGGTTCACTCCCTACTGGTGTACACTTCCATGAGTCTCAGGTTCACTCCCCACTGTTGCCTACTTCCCACAACTATGTCGGATATTGTCGGGTTTCGTCGGGTTTCGTAAATAAAGTAATTGCTATTTTACGAAACTCGCCGAAAACTAGTCCCAGTTTCACTCCCCAATGGTGTACACTTCCCTGAGTCACTGGTTCACTCCCCACTGCTGCCTAGTTCCCATAACTTTGTCGGATTTTCGTCGGGTTTCGTCGAGCTTCGTCAGGTTTGGGGGGTTTCATAAAAAAGAAACATCGCACGTATTTCCAAGAGGATTCATCAAAGTGCTTACTTATATTGTAATCCACAGCCTCAGTTCCAAATAATGTCGGACGAACCAGATGCAAAATCAAAATGGGAATTTTATATTACAATCATCTATTTCTTTTAAGGGAGGGGGGAAGGGGTGTGGGAGTGGCTGAGTTTTTAAGACATTGTTGTGTGACCCGGCAACAGTCATGACGTCACTTCCCTCGTAAAGACGCATAGTAACTTAGCAACTGGCTCTAAACTATCTGAACAATGGCAGACGCCCTTATAAAATATTTGTCCGACGAGCATAAAAGTGTATCCAGAGGAGAAAAACATTATAAATATGATCACATTACATATGAAAAGTTTTAGACAGCATGAAGAATAAAAAGTCACGATTTTCTTTGTTTAGGACCACGATGGCCGCCGTTGCTTGGGTGACATCAATTTAATCCAATTCAGTCACTTTCGTGGGGTTTTTTTTTCTTTGGCAAGATTATCAACATTCAATGTGCACATTTTAGAACAAAAATTGGTGATTCCATTTGACAACAGACGTTTGTTTGTTTGATGTATTATCTATATTCCTTCATGGAATGCCTAACTAGGTGACGGCATTTTAGAAGCCTCGCGGCAGGGTGTAATTTTTTTTAAACGATCACTTAATTTTGAACATTTTAGGAATAGATAGTCAGTCAGACAGACAAATAGATTGAGAGATAGACAGATAGATAGACCGATAGACAGACAGACAGATAGATAAACAGACTGACTGCACATTTTAGGAATAGATAGTCAGACAGACAGATAGATTGAGAGATAAACAGATAGATAGACAGATAGATAGACAGACAGACAGATAGATAAACAGACTGACAGACAAACAGACAGGCAGACAGACAGACAGAAACAGACCTGCCTACTTGAAAATCTAAAATTTCGTATTATTATGGGGGTATAAATTGTAGTCGCTTTAGCTGACATTAAATATCAATAATTTTCCCTCAAAAGGATTGAATTATAACACTTCAAAATCCTTAAAATTATGTAGTCTGGTGTCAACTGTTATTTTCAATACATTTTAATGGCCAAGAGATGCTAATGAGGTTCTGAAATTGGAGGAGAAAAATCGTAATTCTAAGAATTTTTCGTAATACTAGGGATGTCTGCAGACAGACAGACAAATAGACAAATAGACAGACAGACAGACAGACAGACAGACAAACAACTGGTTGATCGATACGAGCTAATCCCAAGCTCATTTGAGTTTCCTGAGGCTTGGCTACTTGGAAAAAAACTTAGCAAGTTCCAATTTCACACTACGCAAACACTACAGGTTAGAACAAATATTAAAAAAGTAACACCATTCACAGAGGAGATGCTAACAAAATAGCGGTTGAAGTCTTTTTTTTTTAATTGAGATTTTATATAGAGCAATATCCACTAAACGTGCTCAAAGCGCTTTACAAGAGGTCAACAGCAACATTTAACATGAAATCCGGGTCATGACATGACGCTTGTTAGGCGATATTACAATTTTTTTCGGACAGAGACACGCTGTTAATGGCAAAGTACTCATTTTTTACATGGGCACGGGGAGAAATTGTGAGAAAAGAAACTTTTCCTGGACTCAATAACTATGCACCGCTCAACGCGGGACTCGAACCCAGGGCCTTCCAAACCGAAGGCGAGTGTCATACCACTAGACCACAAAGCCGCACAAATAACAATGTCAAAATCTCCCAGAGTGAAAAGTCTCACGGAGCAGGAGTTTATCCTAGTTTATTTTGCATTCACCGTTTATGCATAATTGGATTCAATAGTCTGATGTCACGTCGCCCAGCAACGGCGGCCATCGTGGTTCTAAACAAAGAAAATCGGTACTTTTTATTCTTCATGCTGGCTAGACCTTTTCATATTATGTCTTGTGATCAGAATGTGTAAAAGTCAAAACATGTCAGATTTTTAATGGGTTTTTTTCCCTCTGGATACGCCTTTATGCTCGTCGGAGAAATATTTCATAAGGGCGTCCGCCATTGTTCCGATAGTTTAGAGCCAGATACTTTACCATGCGTCATTACGAGGGAAGTGACGTCATGACTTTTGAAGCGTATTCTCAGATAAAAAGAGGTCGTTCATGCATGGAGGTGAAGGCGGGCTTTATAGAGACGGCTGCTGTCATAGATTTTCAAGCGATGATATGAGATTAAAGAAAATAATCATAACATCTGCCTGCCGATACAAAATATACGATGTGCAACATTTAAATGTTATAATTTATAGTCCGTTAGATGGACTTTAGTAAGACCTAATCCCAATAGTGTCAGTCTAAAATCAATAACAAAAAACCTAAATCTGATAACAGAGAGCTATTATGGACTATTATGGGCTTGACTGAACATTATTACAATTTTGTTGTCGGTCTGAGAATATTTCCATTACAAAAATGAGACTAGATATTACAATTTGGGTTATCAGACCTGCAAATAATAAACTTCTAATTCTCTTACACTTCTTCCCCTTTGATGACGTCAGCATTTCCAGAACTGAGTCTCGAGTGTTTTTCTAAGAGAATTGACTACGTGGCCTATTGCCAGTTTTTTTTTCTAATTATAAGAAACAAACACAAACAAGCAGAGTAGCCGATCAATACTGGGCCATTACGTGATGGGAAATTAGAGATGTCTATAACCCTATTGAATACTTGAAAAATAGCCTCTCTCATAGAATACAGACATTTTTAGCAATGATGCATCTACCCTGTAAGAGATAAAAACATTTCAGCGAACGCCCCCGCCCGTCTTTAAGAGCAATAAACCAAACCAAAAGATAGATAAATTCAGTGAAAATCTGATATAACAGTATTGGTGGGACGAGAGATAAATTTCTGATATATCCGATCACTGATATATAGGAGGGTGTTAAGTGAAATAAGCGGTGGTGGTAGAGTTGGTGTAGTTGTTGCTTTTGCAGTGGTAGAATGTAGTAGTGGTGGTGGTGGTAGTAGTAGTAGTAGTAGCAGTAGTAGTAGTAGTAGTAGTAGTAGTAGTAGTAGTAGTAGTGGCAGTAGTAGTAGTAGTAGTAGTGGCAGTAGTAGTAGTAGTAGTAGTAGCAGCAGTAGTAGCAGTATCAGCAGCAGTAGTAGTAGTAGTAGTAGTAGTAGCAGCAGTAGTAGTAGTAGTAGCAGTAGTAGTAGTAGTAGTAGTAGTAGTAGTAGTGGTGGTGGTGGTGGTGGTGGTGGTGGTGGTGGTGGTGGTAGTAGTAGTAGTAGTAGTAGTAGCAGTAGTAGCAGTAGTGGTAGAGACCCTGCTGTAGGCTATTGGAATGGGATATATGCCCGTCTTATAACAGGCACATTATACAACAGGTAAAGAGGAAGAGAAAAAAGGAATTGTAAAAGTCCCCGTTAAAGCGAGTGAACTCTGATGGCTCCACGTAATAACAGAGTCTTATGTACTTCACTAAAGATATAACCGAATAGGTGAATTATCATGGCCTGTAATAATCTGGTCTCGACTGTAAATAAATAAACAATTAAGAGACGGTGAAAAAACGTGAGCCAGTCGAGTGGGCGAGAGTTATTTACACTGAATTATGTAAATGAGTATCTGCTGAATAACAAACTGGGAGAACTGACTGGAATACTTAAACCCTCCGAAACATTACCGGACGTGATTAAACAGAAAAAAAAAAGAAAATATGGATAGAAAGAAATTGACGTTACTCAGCTTTTTGTTGTTGTTTTTAGTCAGCCATTTTTATTTCATGAGCAGTTCTCACAAAATTGTATTGATCTGACTATATATAGATAGTATGCAGATGACGTCACTCAGGCCTTTGTTATTGTTTTTGCCATCCGCGTTTGTGAGTTGTTCTCACTAAACTGCATTAACCTGACTATAAACGTTCATGGATACACAGAGTTTGTGTGTTGGTCCGTTATACTTCCGGATGGCAATGTTGTGAACTCCTTGGCCAAGCGCATTCTATCTATAGACGTCTAGATCGAAGTTAAAGTCACTCGGGTCATTGTTATTGTTTTGTTTTGCCACCCGCGTTTGTGAGTAATTTTCACTAAACTGTATTTATCACACTATAGATAGTTCGAAGATGACGTCACTCAGGCCTTTGTTATTGTTTTTGCCATCCGCGTTTGTGAGTTGTTCTCACTAAACTGTATTAACCAGACTATAAAAGTTCATGGTTACACAGAGTTTGTGTGTTGGTCCGTTATACTTCCGGATGGCAATGTCGTGAACTCCTTGGCCAAGCGCATTCTATCTATAAACGTTTAAGGTTACACATAGTTTTGTGTGTTGGTCCGTTATACTTCCGGATGGCAATGTTATGAGCTTCTAAGCCAAGCGCATACTATCTATAAAAGTTTAAAGTTCCACATAAACTTAAGCTTGTCTAATATGATTGAGATAAGCGTATGATAACTCGTCACCCAAATCATCATCATCATCAAGTGCCAGGCCTGTTGCAGACATCGGTGATCATGTCCCTCCAACCATATCTGTCCTCAGATCTTCTCAATAGCACGTTTTCCAATTTTCCTGCTTGGAACATTGATCGCACGTTCCAAGTTCCTACTTTTTTTTAATGAAGTTGCAAGCAGTAGCTTGATGACGGTCTGGAACCACCTGCTGCGCATGGCTTTCCCTACCGAGCGAGTTGATCGCACAACAGTGCTGATCCCCATGCACGCTGTTTTGAGGACATACTTTGTTTTGTGACATGATATTACTTTGCAGATTTTTACTCACAGTAGGCTGCAATTACTTTCTGTGAGGGCAGTTCCCATACTGGGCGGTTAGCCTCAGCCATTGTACCTAATGGTATCCTCTGCCTGACGCTGTGGAAAGTTGACCAGTTCCATGGACTCTCCTGGCTGTTTCCCTCTCCTATCCATCACCTGCCTGCCGTGACTTCATGTAACCCTGGTAGGGAGGCAAAGTGGTTACTCGACCTTGCCCAAGGGTGTACCACAGGCTAACGGAGGGAAGGATCGCCTTACTGTCCTTTGACAGACAAGCTGCCACGCTATCCCATATGGCGGTATAAAAAAAATAACAATGATCATAGAGAGGTCGATTTCATTCATGTTCTTGTTTATAAAAAAACATTATTTTTTGTCCGAGCACGTGTGAAGGCGTGCCACAAATTCCATGTTTTGATTGGTTAAAAATTTACTGGTTAATTCAATTTGATTCAATTTTTCTATTTTTAGGTATTTGCTTTCAGTTAAGCTTCGAATTCAATCCAAGCTCTTAGTATGACGTTTTTGAGACAAATTCATCCCCTCCATGAGCCTGGCTTTGTGGTCTATTGGTAAGACACTCGCCTTCTAACCAGTAAGTGATAGGTCTCTGTTTCAAGTCTCGGTCTGAGTAGCTCAAAGCTGAGTCATTGGGAAAGGCTTTTTGCTCACATTCTCTCATGGTAAAAAGGTGTAAAATGAGTACTTGGCCGGCAACAGCGTTGTCTTCGTGGAAAAGAAATTGTACTATCGCTCTATAGGCCTGATGTCTCGTCTTACATGTTAAGTGTTTGCTGTTGGCTTTGGACCCATTGTAAAAGCGCTTTGAACACTTTTGATGGATATTGCTCTATAAAATGGTCAAATAAAAAATATAAAATGGACTTTGCGAAGTCCTAGTTTTGAGAAGTATTGCCAAGATGAGAGTCATTTAAGTGGATCGATATTTGAAGGACGAGTTTTCTGGCCAAATTTTCAAATATGGTTTTTTTCCAGAGTACGGCAGAGTAGTAGTAATAGCATGAGGAAAAAAAGACAGCCTAACGGCGTCTGTCTCTATGAAAAATAAAATTATAATAAAAGAATGATGGAGTAGAGTGTCCTAATGCTGAAGAGTCGTTTACATTAAATTATGTAAATCAGTCTGGAGTAGATTTTAAACTATGGACACTCGGTACACTGTTTTGAGACGATGGGTTAGAAATAGATAGTATAGAAGTAGCAGTAATAGCATGAGAGAAAAAGAGAAAAAATGAGTCCATCGGCGTCCGTCTTAAAATGTAAAATTATAAACAAGAATGATGGAGTAGAGTGCTCTGGTGATGAAGAGTCGTTTACATTCGATTATGTAAAACAGTCTGGGTTAGATTTTGTTTATGACTCGAAGTGGAGAAACGTGAAAAATGTTTGTAAAAATAAAAGTAGATATTCGTTAACAATAATTCTAAGCTAATTGAAGCCTTAGAGTGTTTTCGACTTGTTCTAAAAGTTGTTTTTTTTTAAAATATAGTTGAATCCTATTTTTGTAACAAGAGTTGGGAATGTCTATTTCATAATATAGAAAGTGAAAACAAGAGCGTCATTGTAAGATGCAGAGTGATCTGGTGCTCGACTATCCGGTGACAAAAACCTTATAAAAAGCTTTTAAACTTAAACTTAAACAGACAGCGTAAACTTCAATTAATAATGGGGATGATCTATAGTACATTTCCATGTGCTCGAGGTCATTGATCACAAATCAAAGTGTTCTAAAAATGATCCACATAGTGAAAAGTGTGAGGAATATCCAACGTGACAATTGGTCATTTTGCTCAGCATTACTCATGGGTATGCTTAAAACTTTCAAATACAAAGCAGCGTGTTTACCTTTATTTAGAAATGCCCAATCGTTGGACAGCAACAATTCATGTGATTGATGACTAGGTTGGACAAAAAACATGAATATAGATCTCTCCCATTGGATTGATAATCATAGTCTGGAAGTGCAACTGTTAGATGGTGCTTCAATCTAAGTTGTCTCGGTGTAAAGCAAATAAAGTACTCGCTGTATTCTAGCAGATCTCGTGAGATGCCAAAAAGCGTGTTAGAATATGAGCTTGCCGAAATACAATGTTTTGGGAGGTAACGACTTATTATAGATAGTATGCGCTTGACTAAGAAGCTCATAGCATTGCCATCCGGAAGTATAACGGACCAACACACAAAAATGTGTGTAACCATGAACTTTTATAGTGTACAACTCACAAACGCGGATGGCAAAATACAATAGCAAAGGCTTGAGTGACGTCATCTTCGTTCTATCTATAGATAGTATGCGCTTGGCTAAGGAGTTCACAACATTGCCATCCGGAAGTATAGCGGACCAACACACAAAACTATGTGTAACCGTGAACGTTTATAGTCAGGTTAATACAGTTTAGTGAGAGTTACTCATAAACGCGGATGGCAAAAAACAATAACAAAGGCCGGAGTGACGTCAACTTCGAACTATCTATATATACACACGTGGGACTGTTTCGTCATCTGTTATCTGACGCGATGTACTATGACATACATTTGGATTGTAGTCACGTACAAGTCCGGTTAGCTCAGTCGGTATAGCATCAGACTTTTAATCTGAGGGTCAAGGGTTCGAGTCCCTTATTGAGCGTATTTTTTTTCGTTATTTTTTAAATACCTATCATAAGATCGTATTTATCTCGGTAATTATGAGGAGTGATGCACTCTTTTAAAATTTTAAAATTTCTTTGTATGTGTTCTCTGTGTGTGTGTGTGTGCGCGCGCGCGCGTGTGTGTATGCGTGTCTATGTGTGTGTGTTTGATCGTGATATATATATATAAATATAAGGTAGAAGAATACTTATTTTTGCTCAGTTTATCCCCCAAAAAAATATGAGATACAAACGCTTAGATGTAAATGCCCTTGAGACGAGTATAAATTGAATATAATTCGAATACATTTATTCTTCTTTATCACAATCAACATATTTAGATGTGCCTAGTGGACCCGGCTTTTGGTACAACAACATCAGAAGTAGTTGATAGATACAAACGTTACCATAAATTTGCTTGATCCATCCAGCTACTCTTGGGAAAAGTCAGAATAATAAATCGTCCGCAGACAAATTCCAAACCTCATCAAAATGAAAATATAAATACTTTCATTCAAATAACAAATTAACCTTAAGGTCTTGTGCAGCGTAATACACAGTTAACTCACTCAACCCTAACACCGACTATATCCGTAGTTTACCCGGGTTACTTTTACCCCATGCCTATTTATTACATTTTTTCTGAGACAAATTATAGGCGTAGTATCAAAGCTACTGTTTTTAGTTTTTGCATGTTAATGATAGTTGAATAAAACTATCTATGCACATGCTCATTTTAATACATGTTTTCCAATTTTGAAAAATAGCAAAAACTCTAGGATTGAGTGAGTTAATATTATCCTCAATGCGCGTTCGAGGGCGACATATGTCTGCAACGATCACTATATAGAAGAGACGCATGACGCGTTTATGGCGTCGCTTTTGCGACTTTTTTCCCCTGGGTGCGGTGAGGAAATGCCAGTAAATATTGTATTTTATTCAATGAATTCAACTTTTGCATCGTTCACAGTGGGACTCGACTTACAGGTCACAAGAAGAATGTGAAACCACGAGACCAAAAGGCCGATGTCGATGTAAATGGCTGCGCTGAGGAAATGTCAGTAAAGAGTGCATTTTAATCAATGAATTCAACTTTTGCATCGTTCACAGTGGGAATCGAACTAGGACTTACAGGTCACAAGTAGAATGTCAAACCACTAGACAACAAAGCCGATGTCGATGTAAATTTGGAGTGTTTTCCAAGAGAATTAACTACGTGGCCAATTGCCAGGTTTCCAATTACGACACAGACAAACAGACGGTGGATCAAAACAGACTGCTGATTCAGAATTCTGCTGTTTTCTGAAATAAAAACACGTTTCTAATATTTTGGCTAGAATAATCGCCCATCAAGTTATATCGATCGATTAAAATGACCATTAAAATGGTTGATTTTTCTGATTTTTTTTCTCATAATTTTATCTCTTTTTTGTCTGACACTGTTTCATAAACAATTTTATATCCTAAAGCGATACCAATGCTTATTCAATGGATGTGGATAGCAGACATCATCAATATCTTAATTCGTTGGTCAAGTCCCTAAATTCAGTTATACTCTATAGGAAAAACAACAACTGACCATTGGTCATCACTAGCTTGTGAGGACAAAAACTTTTCATTGACCATATTGCCATACTCTGGGGAAAAATCATGTTTAAAAACTTGGTCAGAAAACTCGTCCTTCAAATATCGACCGATTAAAAGGACTCTTCTTATTTTGTTTAAAAAAATATTAACAAATCTAAAATCTGAGACTTAAGGAATTGTTCAAGATTTCCAGGGAGTCCCAGGTTTGAGTTTTGACATGATGAGGGTAATTTTAATCGATCGATATTTGATGGACGAGCGGTCTGGGCCAAATTTCTAAAATGTTCTTTTTTACAGTACGGCAGCCCAGAGAATAATTGATTGACCGGAAGCAGAGTCAATGAGAGACAAAGTCAACACTGATTACTCAACATCTCCTTCAAACTGAAAAATCCATGCTGAGCGTTGCAAATTTTATTCATTTTGATATTATATATGTATATATATATATATATATATATATATATATATATATATATATATATATAATATATATATATATAACGCTCAGCATGGATTTTTTCAGTTTGTGTGTGTGTGTGTGTGTGTATGTGTGTAGCGCTTTTCCGAGGATTTATCATACGCAATGCACTTTATAATGTTTCATTTATTTCCCCGGAAAGTGATACAGAACCATATTTCCATTCCATATAGATCAGTCGCCTGTTAGACGTTCGTTTCATCTAACACTCTTATACTATCCGTCACTGCCTATAGCCAGGTACTCATTCACTCCTGAATCGAGTGGGGTATGTAATATGCCGTACCCAAGACAACAACGTCTTGACCAGAATTTGCCACGATCACTGTCAACAACCCCCATCCCCCCCCCCACCCCTACCCCCACTGACCACGCTTAACCGATAATAAGTGTACATTGGTTACGATAAAGGAGAAGTTGATTTTGAGAAATCGTCAATTTTTGAAACATTCATTTAGCGACTAAAAAAAGGGAAACATCTTGTTTGCCTCAAAGAACAATACCGTGAGTGTTTTGAATTCTGAATGTTAAAATGTTCTTTGGTGGTATTAAGCTGTCCAGTGGATTACTTGAAAGTATTATATCATTTTGAATCTTGATGTTTTTGAAAGTCAGATATCGTCGGGAGTTTCTGTCAAGACATTTCTCATGTTATTGAACGGATTGTTTTTTTATTTTAAAATGAAAGCAAGAAAAGAAAAAGAATCTTTGCTTTTAAAACAGATTAAGCGTGTTTAGAATGATGGAGAAGAGCGATGGTTCATCGGATTAAACAATATTATGGTAAAAAAAACTAGAGCATTTATATAGCGCAATATCCACTAAACGTGCTCAGAGCGCATTACAAGGGTTCCCTAACCAACGGCAACACTTAACATGTAGGACGAGACATGACGCCTGTAAGACGATATTACAATCTTTTTCCAACAGAGACAACGCTGTTAACGGCCAGGTACTCATTTTACACCTGAGTACGGTGAGAGTATGTGAGTAAAGAGTCTTTGCCAAGGACTAAATTATGCGCCGAACGAGGCTCGAACCCAGGGCCTTTCATTGCCAAAGCGAGTGTCACACCACACGCAAGACCACATAGCCGAATGGGGTTTATATAATGGAATTTCTGACCCACTATCTCAAAAGGTGTTGTATCAGGTTAATAATAAATGCTAAAAAAAATGTGAATGTGAAAGAATAAATACAAGACTTGGGTTTGGTTAACATCTAAATTCACGTATTTTAGCATGGACCAGCGATTAAATATAAATCTTCAACTATCGTTTTCAAATGCCTGGAGGGCTCGTCACCAGCATATCTCTCAAACCTTGTTGAACGGTATAACCCCCAGCGATCGCTTCGATCAACGAACATCAAATTGAAAACACCCCGCTGGTGAACGCGCCTTTCAGCATTCTGGTCCAAGGTTGTGGAATTTACTACCACTAGAGATACGTTCTTCGTCTTCACTAGAGGAATTCAAGCGTCGATTGAAGACATTCTTATTCCGACAAGCTTTCTTTTGATTATGTGTATAATTAGCGTTGTTCGTGTACTGTGTTAGGGCTTAATGATTAAGTTAAACTATGTTATGCGCCCAGAGCCCTCCTGATGAAGGGATGTTTGGCGCACTATAAATCTATACCATTATGTGTGATAATTAAAGACAATTATGGGCTTGATTTAATGTTGTAATTGATGGAGACTATTTTGGTTCGGGTTGAGAGTGTTTCCATTTAAAACAATAAGTCTAGATCTATTAAGATAGTAGATTTATTTAGTGCCTTTGCCTAAGCCACAAAGAGCTTTTACAATAAATAATAAGACATTTAAAATGTCTCGATTGCTCAGTTGGTAGAGCACTCGATTTACAATCAAAGGGACTGAGAACGATCCCGGGAGCAGTCGATAGTTTTTCTGACCCTCCTGTCCAGCCAGAAGTGAT
>NC_088360.1:100238763-100258763 GCF_034508935.2 Berghia stephanieae
GTCGATTTGACAGCCATTTTGATATTTCGTTCTTATATCAAGCATACTATAAACGCTGAAGGTTTCACATAGTGTCGTGCGTTGGTATGGTTATGTAACCTCTTTGTTGATGGCGGGCAAGAAGTATGTGTAATAAAGTCAAGCGATGCTCAGAGTGACCAGCTAATAGAATGGTGACATTGATAACGAAACGCTGAGCCTAGCCCAGTGCTGTTTACATTAGGACATTTAACCTCTTTGATGGTGGGCTAGAGGTCGCCTATAAATGTGAAATAAGACCAAGCACTGTTGACAGTGATCAGCTACTGGGTTGGTGACATTGATTACAATGCCCTGTTCGCCATCCCGGGTCTCATCACCTTGGGTAGGAATGAGGAAAACATTTAACCTCTTTGATGGTGGGCGGGAAGTCGCCTATAAATGTGAAATAAGACCAAGCACTGTTGACAGTGATCAGCTACTGGGTTGGTGACATTGATTACAATGCCCTGTTCGCCATCCCGGGTCTCCATCACCTTGTTCACTCCGGTCTTTGTTATTGTCTATTTTTTTTTTTTTTTTTTTTTGCTATCCACGTTTATGAGTAATTTTCACAACCTGCATACAAACGATCATGGTTACACAAAGTTTTGTGTGTTGGTCCGTTATACTTCCAGATGGCAATGTTGTGAGCTCCTTAGCCAAGCTCATACTATCTATAGCAAGAAACATTTAATCTCTTTGATAGTGGGCTCGAGGTAGCCTATAAATGTGAAATGTTGACAGTGATCAGCTACTGGATTGGTGACGTTGATTATAAATTTCTAGCCTTTGCTGTGTATATGATGATAGGTATAGGCAAACAATAAATCTCTTTGATGGTGGGGTAGTAATCTAACTGAGTAATAAAGTCAAATGAAACCGAGAGTGATTAGCTACCACATTGGTGACAATGGTTACTAAACTCTGGTCTTATCCCAGTGATGTATGCATAAGGACGACTATATCTTTTTTGTACCACACAACACACGGGGATTAACCTGATCAATTACTGAAAGATTAGTCTGAGATTGGGCCAATGCCCTTTTGGTCATCCCAATACTGGGTCACAAGATGTAAGTATAAGAAATACATTCAACCTCTTTGCTGGTGGGCTAGAAGTCTAACTGTGTAACAATGCCAAGCGATGTTGACCGTATCTGTATCTGGATCGGTGACATTGATTACAAAATTCTTGGCCCGATGCTGTGTAAATAAATGAGGACATGAATGTGTATTGTAGCTCACAACTCACACGGAATCAGTGATGATTTATGGCGCGCCAAAGAATTAGTTTGAGATTTGGGACAATGCGCTGATCCCCATCCCGAGTCTCTATCGCCATGGGTAGGTATAATTGGGCAGACCCCAATTGGATTCAATAGTCTGATACGACGTCGCCCAGCAACGACGGCCATCGTGGTTCTAAAGAAAGAAAACCGGTACTTTTTATTCTTCATGCTGGCGAGAACTTTTCATATGTCTTGTGATCAGAATGTGTAAAAGTCAAAGCATGATCAGATTTATGTTTATTTTCCTATGGATACGCTTTTATGCTCGTCGGAGAAATATTTCATAAGGGCGTCCGCCATTGTTCCGATAGTTTAGAGCCAGTTGCTAAGTTAACATGCGTCATTACGAGGGAAGTGACGTCATGACTGTTAAAGCGTATTCTGTGCACAAGAGGATAACTTTATGTGTATTGTACCACACGGGAATCAGCGATGGGAAATCGCCAAAGAATTAGTATGAGATTTGGGACTATGCCCTGTTCGCCAGCCCTGGTTGATCACAAGGGGTAAGTATAAGTAAAGCATTTAACCTCTATTTTCTGGTGGGGTAGCAGCTTCTTATGGTTCACACTATTATGTTATGACGATCGACCCAATCAGCAAAGTCCGGTCCGCATTCGTGCACCGTCTCGAACCCGCCTGGTAGCATCGTCACAACACACCTTTCGACTAGATGCTCTGCCGTCTCGGGTTCTTGCCCACAGCGTGGACATATTGGACAGGAAGTTAGACCCCACCGATGTAACGCACTTGCCGTTAGGCAGCTCCTCGACCGAAGCCGATTCGCAGCTACCCAGTGTCTCCTCTTACTGGTATCAAAGCCTGGCAACTTCTCACCAAGCTTAGAGGAGTGTAGGTCCCCGTCCCTACGAGAGATTGAATTCGTCCAAACCGACTTCAATCTCGTATGTGCAGCTCTGTCCGTAGTCAGGGATTCTGCGTACAAGGGTTGCCGGGACTTATTTCGGCTCGAAACGGGGGCACCGTCCATTATGCGCATGAGAGGGGTATCCCCATTCCCTCTCTCTTTGATCTTACTCAGCCAGTTTCCCGTAATGGTCTCCCTCCGGACATCGGGGGGCTGGATCGCTGCCATTATCGGGCCCCATTCTCTAGGGGTTGTTGCTAGCGTTCCCGACACTATGTGCATCGACTTGCGAAGTTTTACATCCACTTCTCAACGTTTCTGCTTCTACCCCACACTGGAGCGCAATACTCCGCGGTGGAATAGCATAGTGCCAGGGCGGACGTTCTCAGGAGCGCTTGGCTAGCGCCCCAGGTCGATCCCGCCAGCTTCCTCAGAAGACTGTTGCGTTTCTCTATCTTCCGGGCAACCCCTTCGAGATGAACCCGATAGGTAAGGCTGCGATCTTTGATGGTGGGGTAGTAATCTAACTGAGTAATAAAGTCAAGCGAAACCGAGAGTGGTTAGCTACCACATTGGTGACAATGATTACTAAACTCTGGTCCTATCCCAGTGATGTATGCATGAGGACGACTGTATATTTTTGTACCGCACAACACACGGGGATTAACCTGATCAATTACTAAAGGATTAGTCTGAGATTGGGCCAATGCCCTTTTGGTCATCCCAATACTGGGTCACAAGATGTAGGTATAAGCAATACATTCAACCTCTTTGCTGGTGGGGTAGAAGTCTAACTGCATAATTATAAAGTCAAGCGAAACTCAGAGTGACCAACTACCAGATTGGTGACATTGGTAACAAAACTCTGGGTGCATCCAAGTGCTGTGTACACGACGGGGGCAGATGTATGTATGTATGTACTATCTTTTAAATATACACACACACAAGTTCGGACTAAAGGCCAGAGGTATGGCCTATCTCAACTTATCAAATTAATATATAAAGTGTTGCTATTTGTTCTTGGTTGTATATTTTTACAATTTTTGTGCATTGTCGCCATAAATTCTCAACTTTGTGTTTATACATTTTCATGCATGCCACGTCTGTAAACGAATTTCCATTTTTTTTTGGATGAATAAAGTATATTATTATTATTATTATTATTATTATTATTATTATTATTATTATTATTATTATTATTATTATTATTATTATTATTATTATTATTATTATTATTATTGATTGCACTACACAACACACGGGAAACTGATGATTAATCAACAAAGGATTAGTTTGAGATTTGATGCAATGGTACGTTCACCATCCCAACACAATATTATAATATCACCACGGATAGGTAGGTATAAGAAAACATTTTTATCGATTTCGTGCAATGTGCCAATACTAATTTTATCTTCTAATCGTTTTATCCTTCTTATCCTGGTCTGATCTGATATTGACAAGATGTCAAATGGATGGAAGAAAAGTAATATCCATTGATTTCTTTTGATTTCCATCATTTTTTTGTTTGTTTTCTATAAAAATTAGGAGTGCATAATATAGATAGTATGCGCTTGGCTAAGAAGCTCATAACATTGCCATCCGGAAGTATAACGGACCAACACACAAAACTGTGTGTATCCATGAACGTTTATAGTCAGGTTAATACAGTTCAGTGAGCATTACTCATAAACGCTGATGACAAAAAAAAAAACAATAACAAAGACCCGAGTGACGTCATCTTCAAACTATCTATAGTATAACGTGCCTATCCCATGTGCAAATATTTGAAGGTCTGATAATCAAGCGATATTACGGACCTGATTTTAACACTGCTGATATGGACACTATTTTGCGTTGGTTTGAGAGGACATTTCCATTACAGCAATGGGACCATTACAATTGGATTCAATAGTCTGATGTCATGTCGCCCAGCAACGGCGGCCATCGTGGTTCTAAACAAAGAAAATCGGTACTTTTTATTATTCATGCTGGCTAGAACTTTTCATATGTCTTGTGATCAGAATGTGTCAAAACATGATCAGATTTATAATGCTTTTTCCCTCTGAATACGCTTTTATGCTCGTCGGAGAAATATTTCATAAGGGCAACCGCCATTGTTCCGATAGTTTAGAGCCAGTTACTAAGTTACCATGAGTCATGACAAGGGAAGTGACGTTACGACTGTTGAAGCGTATTTGGGTTATCAGACTTGCAAATAAGTACACGCCGGTGCCGTGCAAATAATTTTTTTTGTTTGCCTGGTTTTTGTGCAACTTTGTTTGTTTCTTAGTTTACTTATTTTTGTTTTGTTTATTTTTGTTTCTGTTTATCCAATTTTGTTTTGCTTTGTTTTGCTTGGTTTGGAGCTGATATATATATTCATTATTGTCCAATAATATGACTTGCTAGAGGAATCTAGGAATATAAAGCGCAAAACTGCCGTACTCTGGAAAACTCCATGTTTTAAAATTTGGCCACAAATCTCGTCCTTCAAAAATCGATCGATTTAAATGAACCTCATCTTGGCAACAACAAAAAAAAAACTCTTAAACCTGGGACTTCGCGAAGTCCCAGGCTTGAGAGTTTTTGCCAAGATGAGGGTCATTTAAATCGATCGATTTTTGAAGGACGAGTTTTCTGGCCAAATTTTAAAATATGGGGTTTTCCCAGAGTGCGGCAGAATAGACATGATCTTATAAAATTACACTATTTAAGTTTATCACTACAAGGCATTTATTTTCTGTTCGTTCGTTGTTACATTATGTGAGGCTCGATGCCTCAGTGGCACGGCCGTTGTCTCTGTTCAGTCTTGTCACCAAAGTCAAGCGATGTTAAGCGTGGTCAGAGGCCGGATCGGTGACAATGATTGTGGAAAATTCTGATCCCGATCGAAGATGTGTCTTTTGGGGAAGGCACTTTACACACGTTATCCCTCTCGACTCAGGTGTAAATGAATAGGCGTGGACGATTATGTTAGTACAAAAAAGGACACCTGACAGGTACTGTATAAAATTGAAATATGTTCCAAGCTGCAGTTCAATTTTCCTCAGTTATTCTTAAATTGAACAATATAATTTATTAACACAAAAGCCACATTTCCACATTTTGTAATGTGTTTTAGTGTACAACTATAAAATCACAAAACTTACCGGAGATGATGTTTTCAAAGGAATAATAATTTTACAATCTCCATTAAGAAATGAATTATCCTAATTCCACGATGTAAGTATAATATGTAATCCTTTCACATAACACACCAATAATGGGAGCCAAAAATAACCCCACAAAAAACAAAACAGGTTGTATTTGAAAAGTCCTGAAATGATAACCAATTTCCATAAATCACCGGGAGACACGGGCGGGACAAGTTCTTCTCTATCGCTATCGTCAGCCTTGACGTCAAAACGCCGAATGAGAATAATCGATAGTTGTACGGTTTGGTTGGCGTGCGAGGAGGAAGAGGAGGAGGAGGAGGAGTGTCTCGGGTCTTGTCCCAACAACAACACCAGTCAGTAGACATGGAGAAGTGTGGGGAGGGGGTGGGGGTGGGGGGGGGAAGAGGGAGGAAAGGGGGGGGGGGGCAAAAACTCACAATCATTCAAGTCGCTTTTGAGTGTTGTTCTTCAGAGCATTATGGGGCCCATGGAGCCCGAGTTTATCCCGGTTTCCATAGCGTGAAACGGACAATAGCAATTGCTTGCTATCCTTTGTGTAGGACGCTAGTCTATCACAAAGTAATTTTTTTTCGCCAGATCTAACAGACTCGGATACCCATTCACTGCAGGGTGGACAAGGGGAGGGGGTCAGAAAAAGTCTCGATCTTGGTCCCTTGCGTGTGAAGCGAGTGTTCTACCAAATGAGAAATCGGGACCCCCTTTGAGTGTTGTACGTGAGGCAAAACTCCCGGCTTTATAGATGTATTTATATCTACAGGTCTCTTGCTCGAGTCCGGATGTACGAGTAGATGGCGCAAAGTTGACTCTTGGCATATTCCCTTTATTAAGGTTTTCTTACTGCTCTAAGGTGTAAAATGAGTATCTTGTCTGTAACAGTGTTGTCTTTGTCATAAAAATAATTATTTTCTAATAAAACTAGCAAAACTTTGAAAATGGAAAGGCTTCAGATGGAAACAGTACAGACAATGGTCGTTTCGGGTGCAAACCCGTCGTCAGCAAGACAAAATATAATTAAAGGAACGTTGAAATCAAATAAAACCAAATTGCAGCGTATTTACTTCTGCGTGGTGACAGGCGTCGAATACCGTTCTACATGTTAAATGTTGCAGTTGGCGCTTGGGACCCCGAGTAAAACGAGCGATTTTGGCTCATATTATGGATATTGCTCTAGATAAAAGCTAAAGAATGGGAATAATCTTTGGCAATAGTCTTTGCTTCCTACCCGAAAGGTACCAAGTTAGATCACCGCCGCTGCGCTGAGTGGTCTTGAGCAAGTCACCTCGCCCTAGATCAATTTGCGGCACTGCACTGGGGCTGACGCCTGGGTTATTCCAGTCTTCCCCCGGAATAGACCCTAGAGAGAAATTTCCCTCATGGGATGAATAAAGGGAATTTTGTATTATTTATATATTCATTATTACTGTACAGTTTGCTTTGGTGGGCGTGTGTGGGTCTAATCCTATCAACTGTACTGACCTATTCTGAAAAAAAAAGCACCTGTTTAAAATTTTAACCAGAAAACTCATTCTTCAAAAATCGATCGATTAAAACGACTCTCAACTTGGTTAAAACCTTTCAAACCTGAGATTTCGCAAGTCCCAGGTTTGAGAGTTTTTTTCCAAGATGAGGGTCGTTTCAAAAGTAATCCTTCAAAGTCATTAGGCCCATGAAGCCGGAGTTTATCCCTGTTTCTATAGCGTGAAACTGACAATAGAAATTGCTTGTTACCCTTTGGATAGAACGCCAGTCTATCGCAACGTACTTTCCGCCAGAACTAACAGATCTAGCTACCTAATCATTGAACAGGGGAGGGGGGGTCAGAAAAAAATCTCGACTGCACCTCGGGATCGATGTTTTGATTGTGAAGCGAGTGCTCTACCAACTGAGCTATCTGGTCATTTTGATCGATCGATATTTCAAGAACTTGTTTTATGGCCAAAATTTTAAATATGTGTTTGTTTGTTTGTGTTTTTTTTTTTCCCTTCAGAATATGACAGAGCAGACAGGGAGAAGGAGTGGGGTGGTGGTGGTGGGGTCAGGAGACGTGAGTCTGGTGGGATATTGAGAAAAGTAAATCACTCGTATCAAAATATGGGATCAATTTTGGCGTCTTGCATAGTAGAAATTGAATATACCTCTCACCAATATATTGTCAAAAAATTTATAGGATTTCACGGTACATAGCAATATACCAATATGTATGTATTTATTATAGAAGGAACGAAATTGACGTCACATAGCTATTTGTTATTATTTTTAGACAGCATATTAGTGTTTATTAAATCTCAGTAAATAATATCAATCTAATTGTAAACGCAAAAGGTTACACACACTTTTTGCGTTTTGGTAAGTTTCATTTGGCTGGCGGATGCCGTGAATATTTTACCTAAACGCATAGCATCTATGTTCTTCTCAAAAAATGCCATACACGTCATTATCTACATATTATTATTTGCACGTATTACTGCAGGTTTGGATAAGTGAACGCAATTTATGGGTTTGATTTATCTTTGTTTATAATAATAATGATAATAATAAAATAAATCAAATAAAATGTCCTTTATTGATCCCATAGGGGAAATTTGTCTCTAGGGTCTATTCCAAAGGAAGACTGGAATAACCAAGGCGTCTGTTTTTTTACACTCAAATTTAAGAGCAATGAAGTACATGTTGAGTATAAATCTTATGCAGCAATACAGGCTTCATGAAATAGCATTAAAATCTTATAGCCATCTATAATAAAGATGTTTCTTAACATTTAAAAACATTTAAAAACAAACCTGAGAAGAAAAAGATTCATTTTATCGTAACGAAAGGAATGGTTTTCCTAAAGATAGTTCGAAGATGACGTTACTCAAGCCTTTGTTATTGTATTTTGCCATCCGCGTTTGTGAGTGACACGCACTAAACTGTATTACCCCGACTATAAAAGTTCATGGCTACACAGAGTTTTGTGTGTTGGTCCGTTATACTTCCGGATGGCAATGTTATGAGCTATAACTATGAGTTATAACGGACCAACACACAAAACTGTGTGGAGCCATGAATGTTTATAGTCTGATTAATACAGTTTAGTGAAAATTACTCATGAATGTGGATGGCAAAAAACAATAACAAAGACCTGAGTGACGTCATCTTCGAACTATCTATAGTTTGTAAGGGGAGGGTTAAATCATTGGTAGCGAGAGACAGTAATTTTAAAAATGTGAGATCTTATATAAGTGCAATATCCACTCAACTATGCCCCGAGCGAGACTCGAACCCATGACCTTCCGATTCGAAAGCGAGTGTCATAAACTAGACCACATAGCCGCACGTAAATCAGAAAACTTGAGAACCAACCATTATAAAGAAGAATGCGTTTTTATAAGAAATAATATTATACGTATGATCATTGGAGTAGTAGTAGTAATAATAATAATAATAATAATAATAATAATAATAATAATAATAATAATAATAATAATAATAATAATAATAATAATAATAATAATAATAATAATAATAGGAAGAAGAAGAAGAAGAAGAAGAAGAAGAAGAAGAAGATGAATAAGAAGAACATAGAATAAAATAGTTTATGTGGAGGGAAAGAAAATTATATATATTATTATTATTATTATTATTATTATTATTATTATTATTATTATTATTATTATTGTTATTATTATTATTATTATTATTATTATTATTATTATGATTATTATTATTATTATGTATTATTATTATGTATTATGTATTATTATTATTATATATATATATATATATATATATATATATATGAACAGAGAGAGAGAGAGAGAGAGAGAGAGAGAGAGAGAGAGAGAGATTAGAGAGAGAGATGGAGATGTGTGGAGAGATTAATCACATATTTTGTATAATGGAATACGTCACTATGGCAACATTGTGTAAAATCAATGTTCCGGAACATTTAATGAAAGACATAATTCACTTGATTTTAGATCAGAATCGGAATCATACTGTTGTTGCTTGTTTGTTGTTCTATTCGTAAAGAGCAGAGCGGCCTAAAATAGGATCAAGGATCGAGTAATGAGGGTAATTGCGGCTCATAGATCAATATTACGTTATTTTAAAAATTACCTACACTTATTAATGTCATCAACGTGCCTTTAACTCACTCAACCCTAGAGATTTTGGCTACTTTTCAAAATTGGAAAGAATGTATTAAAAATGAGCATGTACATAGATACATAGATAGTTTTATTCAACTACCATTGAAATGCGAAAACTAAAAAAAACAATAGCTGTGATACTATGCCTATAATTTGTTTAAGAAAAATGTAATAGATAGACATAGGGTAAAAGTAACCCAGGTAAACTATGGATGTTGTCGGTGTTAAGGTTGAGTGAGTTAAAATAGGCTTCAACAGTCGTGACGTCACTTCCCTCGAAATGACGCATAGTAACTGAGTAACTGGTTCTAAACTATCGGAACAATGGCGCGTCGGACGCCTTGATGAAATACTTCTTCGACGAGCATAAAAGTGTATCCAGAGGAGAAAAACATTATATATATATATATATATATATATATATATATATATATATATATATATATATATATATATATCTGATCATATTTTGACTTATATATTCTGATCACATGACATGTGAAAAAGTTCTAGCCAGCCTGATGAATAAAAAGTACAGGGGTCTGATTCATGGAGCGGGACTATGGTAGTCTCAGACTATAGCAAAGTCTGAGACTTTGTAGTCTAAGACTTTGGGAAGTCAGAGACTACGGAAAGTAAGCTATTCATGGAGTCAGACTTCGTCCCTGACTATCAAGTCTCTGACTACGCTTTGGAAGTCTCAGACTACAGAGGTCAATCTATTTTTAACTGGGGATTCCTTGGAAACGTATCACAAAACGTCATAGAAATGTGTTACTTTTCCAGCTGCGCATGCGTCATACGAAGTGGCACAGAAATCATATCTATTTCTTCTTCGTGTTTGTTTTGATCGTTTTATTGTTGTTGTTGTTGTTTTTTTGTTGTTTTTTTGCCCACAAATAAAAATGGTGTGAGACAAGTTTAAAAAATTGTTTGTAAAATTGTAAAAATTGTTTGAGAATGTGTGTGTGTGTGTGTAATGTTTTAGTAAATATAAATAACGATGGCACTTAAATGATTCTTATCAACGGTGGAGCATTGTTCTAAGTAGAGAGCGGTGGGCGCTGCCTGAAGCATGGGGTCCCGAAAATACTAACGAAAGAGTGAAGATGGATAGGAATCGGTGGAAACAGACAATGGGCGTTTCGGGTACAAACCCTTCGTCGGCACAACAATAAACAAATAAACGTTGAAAACAAATAAGAAGAAATGCAGTATAAATTGCATCGTCTGTACTCAACGATGGTTGGAGTGTGAACGAATCGTTAACGTGGTGTGATAGAAATGATGAGGCCAGTGAGAGACGTGAAATTTCTAGAAAATAATGGACGATAAAAGACATAATAGAAATGTAATAGCAGCAGTAGTAGTAGTAGTAGTAGTAGTAGTAGTAGTAGTAGTAGTAGTAGTAGTAGTAGTAGTAGTAGTAGTAGTAGTAGTAGTAGTGATCATAGTGAAAGAAGTAGTAGTAGTAGTAGTAGTAGTAGTAGTAGTAGTAGTAGTAGTAGTAGTAGTAGTAGTAGTAGTAGTAGTAGTAGTGATCATAGTGAAAGAAGTAGTAGTAGTAGTAGTAGTAGTAGTAGTAGTAGTAGTAGTAGTAGTAGTTAGTAGTAGTAGTAGTAGTAGTAGTAGTAGTAGTAGTAGTAGTAGTAGTAGTAGTAGTAGTAGTAGTGATCATAGTGAAAGAAGTAGTAGTAGTAGTAGTAGTAGTAGTAGTAGTAGTAGTAGTTAGTAGTAGTAGTAGTAGTAGTAGTAGTAGTAGTAGTAGTAGTAGTAGTAGTAGTAGTAGTAGTAGTAGTGGTGGTGGTATTAGTGGTAGTGGTAGTAATAGTAGTAGTAGTAGTAGTAGTAGTAGTAGTAGTAGTAGTAGTAGTAGTAGTAGTAGTAGTAGTAGTAGTAGTAGTGGTAGTGATAATAGTGAAAGTAGTAGTAGTAGTAGTAGTAGTAGTAGTAGTAGTAGTAGTAGTAGTAGTAGTAGTAGTAGTAGTAGTAGTATAGTAGTAGTAGTAGTAAGTTACTATGAAACAGTATGTGTACCTGGAAAGTGTTAGGAATGGACAAGATGAGGAGTGTATGTGCGATTGTTGAATCTTCGAAAAAATAAAATTAAAAAAAAAATAAATAAATAAAATAAAAATAAATAAATAAATAAAAATTAAATCAAAAATTGTCGGGTAGCCTTGTTCTAATCGCAGTACAATTACTCCCACCAGCGTATAGCACATATTATGATTTTGAAATTTAGTCCCAGACTACGATATTTACACCTGCTAAATCGCGGGTGTAAATTTCACCCGTTTAGTCCCTCGTTTAGTCTAAGACTTCGCGTTGTCCGGCTTCATGAATAGCTTACTAGGCCTTTTAGTCAGAGACTACCGATATAGTCTCAGACTATCGTCGTAGTCCCGCTCCATGAATTAGAGCCCCGATTTTCTTTGTTTAGAACCAAGCTGCTCGTTGGTGGGCGGACGTGACATCATACGATTGAATCCAATTGATAATTAGATTTTTCAATGGAAAAAGTGCGTTTCTGTTTGAAAGCGAGATATTTATTAATTTCTTCTGTGTGATTTAAAAAGATTATTTAAAACTAAGGAACTTTGTAAAAACTTTATGGTTGCTCGAGGGTGCAAATGGGGCCAGTTTGAGTGAAAATTATCGGTTTTTGGAAGTGACTGTTTTTGATCAATTTATTCATTCCATATTTCATTTCAGCCTATATTTTTTGCTGAATGAATAATTTGAAACGGTCAAAAAATGCAATTCAAAACCCCTGCCCAACGTTATTGGCCTCAAAATCCGATAAATATTGCGTTTTTCTCAAAACTGTTATCTTACCACTATAAACATTTTTGGAACTTGACCATTTAAAAAAATATTAATGCCAGAGCTTTGATATCTGGACTAGCTGATTAAAAATAATTATGCCATTAGATATCGTCGTCTTGGCATTCCAAGATGGAATATAGATAATTCATCAAACAAGATCTCTGATGTCAACAGGAATCCCCCATGTTGTCCAAGTGAGCAAAGTGAGGGTTAATAATCTTGTCCAAAGGAGAAAAAAAACGAAAGTGCCTGAAGCGGGGCTCGAACCCGGGACCTTCCGGGTTACAGTGCAATGCCTTAACCACTTCGCCCAGACTAGCTGATATGTTACTACAATTAGCTGGGCTATTTTTATTTGATTTGGTTTTTATTGAATAGTTTTGGGGTGAAAAATATTTTTTCTTTGAATGTTGTCAAAAAAAAGTGAGGAAATTGTATTCATATTACAAAGAAAATTTTTTAAGCCTTTGATAGTAAATATTTATTTACAACTGTGCTTAAACTTTACATAACAACATTAAAAACCAAAATCAAAGAATTAATAAAATGGTGGAGTCCCAAAAAAACTTGTTATTTTCCACAGATGGCCGCCATTTCCATGGCAACGAATAGATTTTAAAAATTAGGTTTTACCCCGAAAAAATTTTTTCACAAGATACCTGATGCATAAAAACCATTAGTTTGATTAATAGTCCCTATTAATGATTTTTGTATTTTAAGTTTCGAGCCCCCATATGGTGTTACGTTATAGTGTTTCCATTTAATTTGCTCAGGGCGCGTTTACAATGGACCCCATGCGAATAGCGACACGTTGGACGAAACATGACGCCTTGCCAATCGCTTTTATTGAGTTGTTTATTATTTTGGGTTGTTTTTGTTTTTGTTTTTTTTTTAATTTGTTTTTGTTTTTTGTTTTTTTTTTTGTTTTTCTTTTGTTTTATGTTTGTTTTGACAGTGTCAACGCTGTTACCACCCAGGTAGCCATAAGTTTACATTTTTTCATAATAACGTGTAAGCGAAGCAAAGAATCAACAGTGTGGGTTTAGTTTTTTGTTGTTGTTGTTTTGTTGTTTGTTTTTTCGGGGGGGGGGGGGGTTGTTTTTTGTTTTTTTGTCTATGTTTTAGATTCAAGGCATAAATCTCAATTTTGATGCACGGATTAAATTAAAAATTAATAAGATTTATGCCCTGCCGTCAGTACACCAGAATATATTGTCGTCTAGGCATTCCTAGGAATATAGATATTTCATCAAACAAGATGTCTGATGTCAACATAAATCACCCAGTTGTTCAAGTGAGCCAATTGGGGATTAATAATCTTGTCAAAGGCAGAAAAAAAAAAAACGAAAGTGCCTGAAGAGGGGCTCGAACACAGGACTATCCGAGTCACAGTGCAATTCCTTTACGACTCGACCACCTCATAGGGAACAACAAAATGTGAAGAAAAAAAAAGAATTTTAAAGTTAAAATAATAACAGATATTAATGTCCCCAATAAAACATTTCAATGTAACGAGCCAAGGGCTCATATAGGCGTGAACATATTATTTGCAGGTCTGACATCCGAAAGCAATACTCTTCAACAGTCGTAACGTCACTGCCTTCCTAATGACGCATGGTAACTTAGTAACACTGGCTCTAAACTATCGGAACAATGGCGGACGTCGTATGAAATATTTCTCCGGCGGGCATAAAAGCGTATCCAGAGGAAGAAAAAAAACCCCATAAATTTGATCATGTTTTGACTTTTACACATTCTGATCACAAGGCATATGAAAAGTTCTAGCCAGCATGAAGAATAAAAAGTAATGATTTTCTTTGTTTAGAAACAAGATGGCCGCCGTTGCCGGGCGGCGTGACATCATACTACTGAATCCATTATGGTCCAAGTTTAACATTGTTGTCATGGACAATATTTTGCGTCACCTTTTTGAGATTTTCATTACAACAATGAATCCCTAATGAATTGGGTTATCAGACCTGCACATAGCGGTACGTCGGCTCATACTTTCTTTGAAATATTTTTTTTAGATTTTAGCATGTAAATCACCCCAACATATTCCCGTTAAGAGGCGGTTCGTCACATTTTAGATAAGAGATTCATCGCTCACAGTAACAAAATATAAGAATATTATTAATATTTCGAAATAGAATCAGGTCAATAAACCTAGAAAATGTTAACTGCCACCTCAAATCGGTATTAGGTCGGGATAATCTGGTTCCTGGGAACAAAATTTATAGCCAAAAATATGAAATTTTGAGTATATTTATATCCGTCATGGAGAGATTGCAATTTATTATTACATTGCAAAAGACTCTTTTATATATTTCTTATATATGCGGCTATGTGGTCTAGTGGTATGACACTTGCTTTCGGATCGGAAGGTCCTGGGTTCGAGCCTCGCTTGTCGCATGGTTGAATCCTTGGAAAAGGCTCTTAACTCATATTCTCTCACCATACTCAAGTGTAAAATAAGTACCTGGTCGTTAACAGCATTTTCTTTGTCAGAAATGAAAATTGTAATATCGCCTAACAACAGGCGTCATGTCTCGTCCTAAGTATTGCTGTTACCAGGGACCCCTTGTAAAACGCTTTGAGTACGTTTAGTGGATATTGCGCTATATAAAAGCTCTTTTTAAAAAAAATTATTTTTCAGGATCCAATTCATCCCGATATAATACCGTTTTGATACGCTGGGTCAAAAATGTGTAGTTTTGTGCATATGAAACTAAAGTAACGACAGCATGCCATAGTTTAAATAATCTTTGAACTAGATATTATAAGATATACATTTTGGAACCAATGATTTAATTCAACGTTCGAATAAATTCATCTAAATTTTTTTTATTTTTAAATAATAGAGGAGAGATTTTTTTTTTAATAGAGAAAACAGCCACTGTCGAGCAAAGCGATAAATAACAGGTTTCATTGAATCTCCAAAGCACTGGATCATAATAAAGTGGTGTTATCTGGAAAAACACATTTCAAAACTATTGCTCAGAAATCTCGGTCATCAAATTATATTAGTCGGTTAAAATGACCCTCATCTACTCAAAAACTCTTTAACTTTAAGGAGAGTCTCCAAGAACGAGTTAGAGAGATATTGTCAAGACAAGGGTCATTTAATTTTAGTCGATCGATATTTCAAAAACGAATTTTATGGCCAAAAATGTTTTATGTGCTTTTTAAAAGAGTTTTGCAGTATTAATGTGCCATAATAAATAACCTGACAGAACACTTTCTTATTTCAATTTAGCCAGAAAACGTTTACTACAAATATCGGTAGGTCGATTGGAATGAACACACGATTTTTAAATTTGATAAGGAATTTCAAACCCAAAGACTGCTGTTAATACGTCTCGGGTTTGATCATTTTTGACAATTTTGACAAGTTGAAGGTCGGCTAAACCATGGTCTATTTGGGTTAATCGATTTGTGGCCAAAATGAAATGAAGAGTGGTTTACAAAAACTCCCCAACTCTGTTTTTCCCATTTTGAGATTATTTTTCCTATAATCTTTCATTCGGTCAATAATTTAATCATATTTAAACTCCAAATTCCCACAAATCTCAGGAAATTCTTGTGTCTATTGATGATTAAAATAAAATTTACATTTTAATTTATTTCATGGATGGAAAATCTTAAAAAGTAGAAGAATCGACTTAACGAATTTTAGAAAACGTCAAATTCACACGTAGATATATTATTCAAAATTCTTTTGCTAAAGTACACGAGAAATTTTCTTTTTCTATCCTGTGCATTTTTCAATGCAATCATCTACAATCATCTGTATTCACTATGGCAAATCTAACACTTAGTTTCTATACAAAACACTTCGGCTAAGTGTTACCGATAATAAATAATTGTCACATCAAGACGAACGGGAACGATCGTTATAATACAGCTGTAGTGGTGAAAAACACGGGAATTTTGAAAGATGGTTTCAATAAATAGCATTGATTTGATGACACGTTTCCAGGGTCGGTAGCAGATAATAACACGGTCTTTTTCAAGGTGAAAATAAATCAGTAAGAAACGTGGGAGGTAGGAAGACGGAATATTGAATATCAATACTTTTAAAAATCTGTTATTCTTTAATTTTTGGTGATGTTTTGATGCATTATTCAAGATAAATATTTTTCATATATATGCGGCCTATTGCCACAAAACGGTGTTAATTTGGGGTGAACCGAAAACTGAAAAGTGAATTTAAATGTTAAAATGATTAGAAATACAAAATTTTACATTTTATAATTTCAAAAATGCATTCTTTTTTTCCCCAATATAAAAGAGGTAAAGATAATTCAAAGTTTCTTATTTTTGTCATAAATTCATCCTTAGCATCTCGATCACACCGATATAATATACAGTTTTATGACGACGGGTCACGTGTCTTATGAAAAGAAAAGATCGATGATTTTACAATTCCTGATCCAATGTCAACAACCGATAGAATTCAAAATTCAATGTAACGAAATCAAAATTCAGCATAATATTGATTTATTTCATGTTTAAGATTAATAGCACGAATTAACAATGGAATTTTGTATCAATAACCAGCTAACTAACTCACTGTCGTACTCTACAAAGAAAAGTATTTTAAAATTTTGGCCAGAAAACTCATCCTTCAAATAACGATCGATTTAAATGACTCTCATCTTGGCAAAAATTCTTAAACCTGGGACCTGATGATGTTTGACAGTTGTTTGTTTTTTTGTTTTTTTTTTTATTTTTTTTTTTGTTTTTTTTTTGTTTTTTTTTGGGGGGGGGGGGGGTTGTCAAGATGAGGGTCATTTAAATCGATCGATATTTCAACAGCCAGTTTTCTGGCCAAATTTGTAATATATTTTTATTTTATTTTTTAAAACAAACAATGATAAAATGGAATGGAAGCTTTGATATAATATACGAAGACAGATGACGTGGACATTTCGGGTTACACTTTGTGTCGATAAAACACTTGAGCTTTCAAAAAAACAAGACTTGAGCTTTTATATAGCGTAATATCCACTAAACGTGCTCAAAGCGATTTACAAGGGAACCCTTACAAACAGGAACACGTAACATAATATAGAACGAGACATGACGCCTGTTTCGTGATATTGCAATTTATTTCCGACGGAGACGACGCTGTTAACGGACAGGTATTCATTTTATACAGGAGTGCGGTGAGAGAATGTGAGTAAAGAGCCTTTTTCGATGACTAAACTATGCGTTGAGCGAGGCTCGAACCCATGACCTTCGGATCCGAAAGCGATCATACCACTAGACCACGTAGCCGCACGATGAATAAGAGACGTTGACGAGAAATGAGAGTATAGAGGATGGTGTTGTAAATACAATATACAATAAGAGCTAAATTAGGCGAAAAGTGTGGCTTTTGGTGACCTATCACAGTGATTTTACAACATGATATGCATTAGTAAGATTTAATGTACAGGATATCAATTATAAAACAAACATAAATTACTCATCGAATTCAAACTTAAGGTGATCTAATTTCTTATCAACACAGTTCTTAAAAACGTTGACATTTCTCGTAGGTCTTGAACAGACGTAGAGAGAGTTCCACATATCTACGGTCCTGAAAATTAAAGAGTGGGCATGTATTGAGGTCGAACACCGGCCTTTGAAGATTTTGAAGACCCCGCCTCTTGTTCACGTCACAACAATGATGGAACCGGAGAAAAAAAAAGACTTTCCCTCAGTATGGAATCGTGAATTAAAATAGAATCCAAAAATTTTGTTGAATTTGAATGTCAAATATTAGGTATCTAATATTTCATTTCACAATATTGAAATTGGATACTGGAATGTTAACATTTGATTGGGGATATGAGGACTCTTGTCCAAGACAAAATAGAAAAAGAAGAAGAAGAAGAAGAAGAGGAAGAAGAAGAAAAAGAAGAAGAAGAAAAAGAAGAAGAAGAAGAAGAAGAAGAAGAAGATGATGATGAAAATTTGTGAATTTGAATGTAGATATTAGGATCTATATTTATTTCAATATTGAATTGATATGAATGTTAAATTTTGATTGGATTGAGATCTTGTAAGAAATGAAAAGAAGAAGAAAGAGAGAGGAAGAAAGAAAAAAGAAGAAGAAGAAGAAGAAGAAGAAGAGAAGAAGATGAAGATTGATGATGAAGAATGATGATGAAGAAATGATGATGAGAATGATATGATTTATTAGATATAAGATAATAGAAATAGAAAGAGAAAGATATGAAAAAGAAGAAGAAGAAGAAGAAGAAGAAGAGAAGAAGAAGAAGAAGAAGAAGAAGAAGAAGAAGAAGAAAGAAGAAGAAGAAGAAGAAGAAGAAGAAGAAGAAGAAGAGAAGAAGAGAAGAAGAAGAAGAAGAAGAGAAGAAGAAGAAGAAGAAGAAGAAGAAAGAAGAAGAAGAAGAAGAAGAAGAGAAGAAAGAAGAAGAAGAAGAGAAGAAGGAAGAAAGAAGAAAGAAGAAGAGAAGAAGAAAGAAGAAGAAGAAGAAGAAGAGAAGAAGAAGAAGAAGAAGAAGAAGAAGAGAAGAAGAAGAGGGAGAGGAGGAGGTAGAAAAAAAGGAAAAATATAAAAAGATAAATATATTGGCACAGGACTACTGATCAGAAGCTATATAAATAATGCTTTTTTAAAAATAGTATCGAAGCCCAATACAAGTATAGATGGAATGAAGTTGACGTCACTCAGCTCATTTCATTGTTTTTAGACCGCCAGTGCGACGAGTGATTTTCAATTTCTCACTAAAATAATATATCAATCAGACTAGATACAAACGTTCAAGATTACACATAATTTTGTGTGTTGGTATGTTTCATCGGCCTAGAAGATGCGAGTATTTTACTTAAACGCATATCATCAATAGTATGTTTGACGACGTTCTACGATATAACAATTACGTATAGCGAATCAAATGACAGGATCCGCACGCTTGTCATTTGTGCTACTTTATGTTTACTATAATATTAGTAATAATGATTAATGATTGAAGGCTGCAGTTGACACGCCTAGGGCGCTGATTGGTATGAAAGCGAGAGGAAATTGAAAAGGAAACTCTTTTCTCTTGTGATAAAATAAAACATGTTGGAGTAAATTGTGGAGTTTGCAAGGATATCATCATCATCATCATCATCATCATCATCATCATCATCATCATCATCATCCTCATCATCATCATCACCATCATCATCATTATTATAATCATCATCATCATCATCACCATCATCATCATCATCATCATCATCATTATCATCATCATCATCATCATCATCATCATCATCATCATTATCATCATCATCATCATCAGCAGCAGCAGCAGCATCAGATCATCGTCCTCGTCGTCGTCGTCGTCGTCATCACCATCATCAATATTATTAATGCTAACATCTTACCGGCGTCGTCATTATAACATCATCATCACCACCAGTACAAACATCACCATCATCATCAAAATGTTCTTCTTCTTTTTGCTCATGTTTGCAGACGATATGGCAATAATCAGTGAAACAAAAGAGGGTTTGCAGAACGGTTTAGACTCTTTACAAGAATATTGCATGCAATGGGGAATAAAGGTAAATATCAGTAAAACAAAAATCGTAGTATTTAAAAAGGGAGGGAAAACGGGGCAACAAGACAAATGGTCATATCAGGGTAAAAGTATTGAAGTAATCTCGTCATTCAAGTATCTAG
>NC_088360.1:100271263-100286263 GCF_034508935.2 Berghia stephanieae
TACCACTACTACTACTACTACTACTACTACTACTACTACTACTACTACTACTACTACTACTACTACTACTACTACTACGCTAGCGACACTATTCCAATCCCAGAATCTCTCCCGGCCTTGATGTCGGCATCTTGACCTAGATTTAATGAGAATAATATGATTATGGTGATAGATGTTAGGAAAACCGCACAAAGTCATAAGCTTGGAATATAATATTCACGACACGTCAGTGAAGCGTATAAGCTATGGATTATGGAAATGGCTTCCATTTGTTCTCCTAATAATGAATGACGGTCGATTTGGAACGGTGCTCTCGTACTCTGAAAAATAAACCAAATATCTAAAAATTTTGGCCAGAAAACTCATCCCAGGTTTGAGAATTTTTGAATCGTCCTTCACAAATAAATAGATCGATCAAAATGATAATCATCTTACCAATAGGAGGGTTATTTAAATCGATCGATTGTTGAAGGACGAGTTTTCTGGTCAAATTTTTAATACGTGCTCTTTTATGAGTCCTTGTACCGGGGGGGGGGGGGGGGGCGATGGCTCAGTTGGTAGAGCATTCGCTTCACAAGTATGGGGGCCGAGATCGATCCCGGTGCAGTCGAGATTTTTTTCTACCCCCCCCCCCCTGTCCACCCAGCAGTGATTGGGTTGCTGGGTCAGTTAGATCTTGTGGAAATACTTTGCGATAGACTAGCGTCCTATCCAAAAAGTAGCAAGCAATTGCTATTGTCCGTTTCACGCTATAGAAACGGGGATAAACTCCGGCTCAATGGGTCTGGTGGCTCTGAAGGACTATTTGTAACGGAAGGTCTCGAACGGAGCCAAGAAAAAAAAAAGAGCTTTTATATAGCGCAATATCTACTAAATGTGCTCAAAGCGCTTTACAAGGGGTCCCTGGTCAACAGCAACACGTAACATGTAGAGCGAAACATGACGCCTGTTAGGCGATATTACAATTTTTTTCTGACTGAGACAACGCTGTCAACGGCCAGGTATTCATTTTACACCTGAGTACGGCGAGAGAATGTGAGTAAAGAGCCTTTTCCAAGGACTCAACTACGCGCCGAGCGAGAGGCTCGAACCCAGGACCTTCCGATCCGAAAGCGAGTGTCACACCACAAGACCACATAGCCACACGTACTATTATTCGTTTGTGTTATCAACTCTGTGTTTGCAAGTCCGATCAAATGTGTCAAAACGGTATGATGATGACGTGAGCGATTTGTTCGGCTATGTGGTCTTGTGGTATGACACTCGCTTTTGGATAGGAAGGTCCTGGGATCGAGCCTCGCTCGGCGCATAGTTGAGTCCTTGGAATAGGCTCTTTACTGCATTATCTCACCGTACTCTGATGTAAAATGAGTATCTAGCCGTTGTCAGCGTTGTCCCTATCGGAAAAAAAATTGTAAGATCGCCTGACAGGCGTCATGTCTCATTCTACATGTTACGTGTTGATGTCGGGCAAGGATCATTTGTAAACCGCTTTGAGGAATGTTTAGTGGATAGTGCTCTGTATAAAAGCTCATGTTTTAACAAATGAATTTAGAGCAAACATCATTGCAATCACAAAATAATTGCATTTTGTTATTTCGAAGGGTACGAAATGACTCATCCTATATATTGCGACATTATTTTTAGGTCAGTATCAGGATATGAGTTTACGATGGTATGCTCTTGGAATCTACATTTGATACCTTTTTATTCCCAGTTCTCCGTTGTCTTACTTTTTCTTGGATGCCTTAATTGTAATTCTAGAACTTTTTACTATCCCATTTTCTTCCTTTTTACTGGCGCTGATATTATAACCTAAATGTGTTGCAATCGCCGTAAAACCCATAAAAACAAAACAAAAACAAGCTACGTTGTGCATCGTTCGAAGCGTTTGCTTGTAAAATCATTCGAAAATGAATATTATCCAATGCCTGTAAGCGTGGCGTTCGAATAATTTTCTTGGAGTAGTGTTTGAGCAAAGTTAGCAAGCTGTAAACGAATAACACGATTCTAAAGTAGAACATGAACATGACGTAAAGTAAAAGAATGGGATTAGCGTGTTTGTCGTGAAATCTGCCCCTGTCTGAAGATTTGCATACTGATCAATCGTTTATTGATCGATCTCTCTCTCTCTCTCTCTCTCTCTCTCTCTCTCTCTCTCACACACACACACACACTCTCTCTCTCTCTTTCTTTCTTTCTCACTCTCTCAATCTCAATCTCTCTCTCAATCTCTCTCAATCTCTCTCTCTCTCTCTCTCTCTCTCTCTCTCTCTCTCTCTCTCTCTCTCTCTTGTGGACAAATCTTTGTTCAATGATAAAATTTGACAATCCCACAACAGGAATCGAACTTAGAACCTACCGGTCCGAAAGCGGGTATCATACCTCAAAACCCCAATTCCGGAATATGCCTCGCCCTTATTCCAATAGTCACTTACTACCAATAGCCTAACTTGTACACAAGAATGATAGGATGGAACAGTTCTGGCCTTGATAGAGTACACAGCGACAGTGGACATTGAGATGATAGGGAAGATGAAGGGATTAAAGCTAATGAAATTGTATTGGTTCTCAAGGGGAGGTAAGGGGTCCAGGGGCCATATAGTTCAGTTGGTAGAGCACACGCAAAAGGTCTGAGATCAGTCCCGGATTAAGTCGAGTTTTTTTGGTTTTTTTTTTGTCTTTTTTTTAACTCCTTCCCTGTCCACCAAACAGTGATTGGGTAGCTGGGTCTGTTTGATCTAGTGGAAATAATTTGCGTCCAACCCTAGGACAGGAATCAAACTCCAGTCTCATGAGCTTATTGGCTCTGAAGGACTACTCACGGGAGGTTATCTTGAGCTGGAAGTTGTATATAGCGCAATATCCATTTTAGACACCTGGGGTCTCAAGCGGCCTACATATCCAGCAACATTAAAATTGACACCAAAGGTGCAACTTCATTTTTTTAAAACACTCGGCTAAAAAATAACACTGTAAAAAGCTCCAGGTACTCAATTAAAAGCTTGTGAGTGTGTTGGTGAGAGAATGTGAGTAAAGAGCCTTTTCCCCACTGCGGGACTCGAACCAGGGACCAACGCGCCCAACCAAAGATGAGTTTTATAACCACAAGTCCACTACAAAGCGGCACAGTTTGTGAGCGAGAATGATAGAATGGAAAAGTCTTGGCCTTGAAAGAGTCCGTGGAGAATTAGATGGGAGAGAAAATGGAGGAGTGAAGGGGAATAAACGTCAGTCTCTCGTGGGGGGGGGGGGGGGGGGGGGAATCCCGATAGCTCAGTTAGTAGGGGTCAGCGTGGCTCAGCGGTACGGTCTTTTCTTCGTACCTGGAAGGTACCGAGTTCGATCACCCGCTTCTGCGTTGTGTGACCTTGAGAAGGTCACCTCGCCCTAGCTCATTTTGCCGCTCTGCGTTGCGGCCGACGCCTGGGGTATTCCAGTCGCCTCTTGGAATAGACCCTAGTGAAAAATTCCCCCTAAGGTTTGAAAAAAGGGAATTAATTTTTTATTTTTTTTATTTAGGGTCTCGTCACATACTCAAAAGGACAAATATCGGTTCCGGATTAAGTCGAGATTTTTTTCTGAACCCGCTTCCTGTGGGTGTTTGTTTCTTTTTTACGAAACCCGCCGAAACCCACCAAAACCCATAGTCTCAGGTTCACTCCCCACTGGATTACAACTCCCTGAGTCCCAGGTTCACTCCCCACTGCTGCCTACTCCCCATAACGTTGTCGGGTTTCGTCGGGTTTCAACGGGTTTCGTAAAAAAGAAACACACTCCTCCTCCTCCTCCTATAGCCCCAGGTTCACTCCCCACTGGTGTCCACTTCTCTGAGTACCTGGCTCACTCCCCACTGCTGCCTACTTCCCATAACTTTGTCGGGTTTCCTCGGGTTTCGTCGGATTTTGGCGGGTTACATAAAAAAAGAAACATCGCTTCCTGTCCACCCAGCAGTGATTCTGTTGCTGGATGTGTAAGGTCTGGTAGAAAGTACCTTACGATAGATTAACGTCCTATCTAAAAGGTAACAAGCTAACATCTGTCTTCATGTGCCTAATGGCTCTGAAGGACTTCTCATGGACATGTTATCATGAGCATAAGCATTCAAGTAGAGCAATAAACCATTTTAGAAAGACGGGTCCCAAGCTTTTTTCCCTGCGGGACTCAAACCAGGGACCGACGCGCCCAAAGATGAGTGTTATGCCAGAAGATCATAAAGCGGCGCAGCTTGTGAGCAAGAATGATAGAATGGAATAGTGGAAAGTACCTTGCGATAGACCAGCGTCCTATCTAGAGGGTAGTAAGCAAATCACGGCTTCAAATTCCTAATGGATCTAAAGGACTACTAAAAAAAGGGGGGGGGGGTATCGGGAGCTTGGGCTTTTATATAGCGCGATATCCACATCACAAAGGTGGGGTCCCAAGCGGTCAACAGCAACACGAAATATCTAAATTTAATGTCTAAGGCGCAATTACGATTTTTTTCCGACTCAACAAAAGACAACGCTGTAAAGGTTCATTTGAAAGCTGAGAATGAGTAAGAGCTTTTCCCCATAGCGGGACTCGAACAGAGACGACTAGTCCAAAGATGAGTGCTATACCATAAGGCCACATAGTGGCACAGCAGCTTGTGAGCAAGAATGATAGGCTGGAAACGGTCTGGCCTTGACGGAATCCGTGGAGTATTAGATGGGGAAAGAAAATGGAGGGTGAAGGTAATAGAATCTTACCATGGCTCATGGGACCAATGTTATTTAGCGACATAGTATATTACTGTCCAAGGTTTGTGGGAGGGATAAGGGGCCTGAATATGATATACCGCACCAAAATGTGTACTGTTTTACAGGTCTGATAACCTAAATTGTTATAGGCTCGTTGTGGTAATGGAAATACTCTAAAACCAATGTAGAATATCGTCAATTGGATTAAATAATCTGATGTCACGTCGCCCAGCAACGGCGGCCATCGTGGTTCTGAACTAAGAGTATCGGTAATTTTTATTCTTCATGCTAGCTAGAACTTTTTCACATGTCATGTGATCAGAATGTAAGTCAAAACATGATCAGATTTATAATGGGTTTTTTTCATTTGGATAAGCTTTTATGCTCGTCGGAGAAATATTTCATTAGGCGCCCGCCATTGTTCCGATAGTTTAGAGCCAGTTACTAATTTACCAAGCGTCATTTCGATGGAAGTGACGTCATGACTGTTGAAGCGTATTACGATTTTTCCCGACTCAACAAAAGACAACGCTGTAAAGGTTCATTTGAAAGATGAGAATGAGTAAGAGCTTTTTGCCATAGCGGGACTCGAACAGAGACGACTAGTCAAAGATGAGTGCTATACCACAAGGCCACATAGTGGCACAGCAGCTTGTGAGCAAGAATGATAGGCTGGAAACGGTGTGGCCTTGATTGAATCCATGGAGAATTAGATGGGGAAAGAAAATGGAGGGTGAAGGTAATAGAATCTTACCATGGCTCACTAATGTTATTTAGCGACATAGTGTAGATGTGACTCATATATAAGGGAACAACACAAAATAAACAACGTTTCGGCTCTTGGCCTTCGTCAGGAGACAAAAAACACAAAGCTAGGGGTGCCTAAAGGAGCCAGTAAAATGGAGAGAAAAATAACGTGAGTAGATTTTTACTACTTAATTTGCCTACTACTCCATGTATTCGTGTGTCTGATACGTGTTCAAGTTCAATATCAATTAAATATTCCTTATCTGTTTCCACATTTGTCGAAATGTGATATTTTGTCAATTTACATATTTGTGTTTGTGTTTTTTGTCTCCTGACGAAGGCCAAGGGCCGAAACGTTGTTTATTTTGTGTTGTTCCCTTATATATGAGTCACATCTACTCACTTTATTTTTTACACCCCCTTTCTCCCCCCCCCCCCCCCCCCCTTTCCCGCCTCTGATGTACCCTGGAGAAACATGTGGATTATTTATTTTGACCCGAAATCTCGTCTTTCAAAAATCGACCTATTAAAATAACCCTCATCTTGGCAGAAACTCTCAAACATGAAACTTCAAAGAAGACTTCACGAAATCCCAGGTTTGAGAGTTTTTACCAAGATGACAGTTATTTTAATCAATCGATCGATATTTGAAAGTCGCTGTTTCTGGACACAATTTTAATACGTCCCCAACACACAAAACTATGTGTAACCTTGAACGTTTATAGTCTGATTGATATACTTTAGTGAGAACTATTAATTTAAATGCCTGTCTTAAAATAATAACAAAGAACTGAGTGACGTCAATTTTGTTCCTTCTTTTCTTTACACCGGGAACAAGAAACAAAGATGTTTAACTTTCGTTACATTAACTGGGCTGCTTGTCGAAGGTAATCATCAAAATCCGGAGTATTTCAATTTGTTCTCTTCTCAACCGACTACAAGCCCAGCATCGATAAAAACCCAAGAGGGAATAATTTGACATGGGACCGTTGTTGGACAGAAGTGTGGGAAGTCGTCTACAAACAAGATCAGAAAGGAGAATCGATACTGGTAATGAGAATACCGGATATCGGCTTGAAACGCCCAACAGTTTGAAGAGGTTCTTGTAATGTTCCTTTCCTTTTGTAAAAAATATTTAGACTTCTTTCATTTTAACTTGTTTTTAAGCATTGTTATTATAATATGAAGTTTGAGTAAACATTCATTTGTCAGAATCATCAATATAATGAACAAAAGAATAATGAATATGTTTAATATAACAAATATAATAGCTTTTAAAAATGTTAAATGGAAATGTTGCATTTCGGATAACATAAAAATCAGTAAAAGAAAAGAAAGAAAAATATAAACCGACCCCCAACCCCCGCCAAAAAAAAAAAGTAATAAAACAAGACAAGATTTAAAGGTAGTGAAATACCTACGCAAATCTAATTGTATATTAAAGCCAATATTAGCGTTGACATCCATGACTTTGCGATACAGTTTTTTCAGAATGATGAGCATGAAGAAGAAGAAGAAGAAGAAGAAATAGTAGTAGTAGTAGTAGTAGTAGTAGTAGTAGTAGTAGTAGTAGTAGTAGTAGTAGTAGTTGTGGTAGTAGTAGTTGTAGTAGTAGTAGTAGTAGTAGTAGTACTAGTAGTAGTAGTAGTAGTAGTAGTAGTAGTATGTAGTAGTAGTAGTAGTAGTAGTAGTAGTAGTAGTAGTAGTAGTAGTAGTAGTAGTAGTAGTAGTAGAGAAGGAGAAGAAGAAGAAGAAAAAGAAGAAGAAGAAGAAGAAAGAAGAAAAAGAAGAAGAAGAAAAGAAGAAGAAGAAGAAGAAGAAGAAGAAGAAGAAGAAGAAGAAGAAGAAGAGAAGAAGAAGAAGAAGAAGAAGAAGAAGAAGAAGGACAACCACAACAACAACATCACCAACATCACCAACAACAACAACAACAACAAAGAAGAAGAGAAAAAAAAGAATGTTTTATGATGAGGATGACGATGATGATGATGATGATGATGATGATGATGATGATGATGATGGTGGTGGTGGTGGTGGTGGTGGTGGTGACGAAGACGGAGCCTACGACGACAGCCGCGATGAGGATAATGATGATGATGATGATGATGATGATGATGATGATGATGATGATGATGATGATGATGATGATGAAGAGGAGGAGTAGGAGGAGGAGGAGGAGGAGAAGGAGAATTAGTAATAGTAGTAATGGTAGTAGTAGTAGTATTAGTAATAGTAGTAGTAGTAGTAGTAGTAGTAGCATTAGTAGTAGTAGTAGTAGTAGTAGCAGTAGTAGTAGTAGTATAGTAGTAGTAGTAGTAGTAGTAGTAGTAGTAGTAGTAGTAGTAGTAGTAGTAGTAGTTAGTAGTAGTAGTAAGTATAGTAGTAGTAGTAGTAGTAGTAGTAGTAGTAGTATAGTAGTAGTAGTAGTTAGTAGTGTGAGTGTAGTAGTAGTATGTAGTATAGTAGTAGTAGTAGTAGTAGTAGTAGTAGTAGTAGTAGTAGTAGTAGTAGTAGTAGTAGTAGTAGTAGTAGTAGTAGTAGTAGTAGTAGTAGTAGTAGTGTAGTAGTAGTAGTTAGTAGTAGTAGTAGAGTAGTAGTAGTGTAGTAGTAGTAGTAGTAGTAGTAGTAGTAGTAGTAGTAGTAGTAGTAGTAGGAGGAGGAGGAGGAGGAGGAGGAGGAGGAGGAGGAGGGAAGAGGAGGAGGAGGAGGAGAAGTAGGAGGAGACAATGCGGCTGTAGTATTGTAATCATATTTCAACAGCCAATTAGGGCTGCACCATGAATCTTTCATTCCTTTTGTACTCGTATGATTGCAATTACAGTTGATATTGTTTCTGAACATCTGAGCCAAAACCAAACAGACTCTTTCCTCAATTACAATCTATTGATATAGTTTTAGTAACATTGAGACAACACCAGACAGATGCATTCCTCAGTTACAATCTATTGATTTAGTTTTAGTAACATTGAGACAACACCAGACAGATGCATTCCTCAATTACAATCTATTGATTTAGTTTTAGTAACATTGAGACAACACCAGACAGATGCATTCCTCAATTACAATCTATTGATATAGTTTTACTAACATTGAGACAACACCAGACAGATGCATTCCTCAATTACAATCTATTGATATAGTTTTAGTAGCATTGAGAGAACACCAAACAGACTCTTTCCTCAGTTACAATCTATTGATATAGTTTTAGTAACATTGAGACAACACCAGACAGACTCTTTCCTCAATTACAATCTATTGATATAGTTTTAGCAACATATAGACAACACCAAACAGACCCATTCCTCAATTCAATCAATTAATATAGTTTCAGTAACATTGAGACAACACCAGACTCATTACTGAATTCAATAATTACTATAGTTTCAGTAACATTGAGACGAAACCAAACAGACTTATTCCTCTGTTGATATTGTTTCAGCAGCATTGAGACGAAATCAAACAGACTAATTCTTCCATTAAGATGATAATATTATTTTGGAAACATTGAGTTAAAACAAAATAAAATCAACCCTTAGCTACAGCCAATATTGTTCCTGAAGCATTGAAACAAAACCAAACAGAATCATACCGGAATTATAGTTGATATTGTTTCAGCAACCATAAGACAAAGCCAAAGACTAATTTCAGCACCATTGAGACAATACCAGACTCATCCATCACTGAGGTATGACAGCCAGAGATTAATGGAGTCATTGGTTCAACAAGGATGAAAGAGAAGACTGGGACATTCTTTATGACATTACACTGAGATAATTCAATATATAATCTGTTATTGAATTAATTAAATGGGAAAGCTTCGATTCCGATTATCATGGGGTGGGGGTTGTGTTATTGTTTTTTTTTTTTTATTGTTTGGTTTTGTTTTGTTTTGTTCTTTGTTTTTTTGTTGTTGTTTTTTTTTTTTTTTTTTTTTTTTTTTTTGTTGTTTTTTTTTTTTTTATTTTGTTTTTTCTTGTTTTTTGTTGTTTGTTTTGTTTTTTTTGTTTTTTGTTTTTGTCCGTTGGTTTGTTTTTTGTTTTGCTTTGTTTTGTTTTTGGTTTTTTGGGGTGGGGTTTGTGTGTGTGTGTGTGTATGGGGGGGGGTTACTTTTTTTTTTGTTTCTTTCAGCTTTTGTCTTTGGTTGCTATATTCATTTATAATCTATATAAATTGCCTTCATCACTTTTTTGTTTTGTTTTTTTCTTTAGGGAGGGGGGGGGTTGTTTTGTTTGTTTTGTTTAGTTTTGTTTTTTGTTTTGTTTTTTGTTTTTTTTTTTGGGGGGGGGTTCTTGTTTTGTTTTGTTTTCTTTTTTTGTTTTTGTTATTTTTTTTGTTTGTTTGTTTGTTTTGGTTGGATTTTTTTTTGGGTTGCTTTTGGGTTTTTTTTGGGGGTTTTTTTTGTTTTTTTTTTTTTTTTTAATTTGTTGTTGTTGTTGTTTCTTTACTCCATCTTATTAAGACATTGAGCATACAAACGTTGAAATACAAATAAAGGTAAGAGACGCCAAGTCTATTTATGAATTGTTTTTCTTGTGTTTAAGCTGTCACCGCGCCCTAGCTCACTTCGCGAACTCCCAGGTTTGAGAGTTTTTTTGCCAAGATGAAGGTCATTTAAATCGATTGATATTTGAAGTACGAGTTTTCTGGCCAAAATGTTAAAATATAGATTTTTCCGGAGCACGTCAGTGCTTTGTAAACAGGAAAGAACATTCAATTTATAACCAAGATAAAGAATCTCTCCACAAACAATCATAAGAAAACAGATTACCTATAAAGAAAACAATGTTCTACTATTTTTATTTCCGCGGGGATTTTGGAATAATTTATTCGTAGACAGAAAAAATGCATAAAAGGACGATATTATTTCTGATTCGGGAATATGTAAAAATACCAATGATGCACATCATGAATATTCATCAGAGACAGATGATTGCATAATAATAGATATTAGAGAAATGATGGCTGGCATTACAAACTCGACAAGTCACTATTTCCACTTTTTGAGATATTTCATTTTTTAACTAAATAGAAACATACACTTTATTTTGATTAGCGATTGATTGACAAAAAGTATTTAATTTAAATTGAAATTCACTTAAGGGATATTCGCAATTTAAGAAAATAAGAGATTGAAAGAGATATTCAGGGAGAGATAATCATGTATATCTAAAAATAGAAAAAGGGGAGATAATTAGTTTTGTAAAGTCACTCTTCCAATGTATTTTTAGTGAGATAAAGCAGGGCTAAACTAACAGATTATCGGACTTGAGTCACGTACAAACAAACTGACTATGAGAGTGTGGAATTGGGTTTCATTGATATTCCTATCACGATTGTATCTATATCGATAACGTTTCTATAGATTCACCCAAAACCCTTCATCATCATCATCATCATCATCATCATCATCATCATCATCATCATCATCATCATCATCATCATCATCACCATCATCATCATTCATCATCATCATCATCATCATCACCACCACCACCATCATCATCATCATCATCATCATCATCATCATCATCATCATCATCATCATCATCATCATCATCATCATCATCATTTTCTCCTTCTTCTTGCAGACAACCTCTGGCGTCTTTTCATAATACAATATTATTATATTACTGTCAGGATGCTGACTCGACGGATTAATACAATGATCCAACGTATACTCATAATTTATCTATAGTCTGATAACCTACACTGTCTTGGTCGCCCAAAGCAACGCACAACAATGACCACGAGTGCCTTCAAAAAAATTAAGCCCATTGTTTTTCTTTGATTATCAGACTTGCAAAACATGGGTCCCATTATCTCATTACGGTATTATATCTAGGTGAATTGGATAATCAAGAATTCTTTTTATATAATGGGTTTTGAATCATTATTTATTGGAATAAGTATGATCAATTGATAATAACATTTTTTTAAAATAAAAAAAAAATCCCTTTATTCATCCCATAGGTGAAATTTGTTTTTAAGGTCTATTCCAAGGGAAGACTGGATAACCCAGGCGTCAGCCGTAGGGCAGCGCCGCAAATTGAGCTAGAGCGAGAGGTGACTTGCTCAAGGCCACTCAGCGCAGCGGCGAGTGATCGAACTCGGTATCTTTCGAGTACGAGGCAAAGACCATACCTCTGAGCCACGCTATCCCCTGTCAAATCGCATTGCATCGCAAAAAAATGTAATATCGCCTTACAGGCGTCATGTTTCTATCTATATGTTACGTGTTGCTGTTGGTCAGGGACCCCTTATAAAACGCTTTGAGCACGTTTGGTGTAAATTACTCTATATAAAATCTCAAGCTCAAGATAACGTATTCATTCGCCACAATCAAACGTAAAACTTACCCCAAGTCTCATATTTATGACCATAAATTCACGTTCAAGCGTTTAAATTACCACGACATATACCGATTTAAGACGACGGGGCACAAACGATTTATCTCTATAAATGGGATTGATCATAATATAATAATAATAATAATAATAATAATATAATTAATAATAATAATAATAATAATATAAAAAATAATAATATAATAATAATAATAATAATAATAACCGTCCTGACAATAATAATAATCATCACAATGGTTTGGACATGTTAAGAGACGAGAGAGGGGAGTAGGTAGGTGGGAAAGAAGTATTAATTAGATACACAATTAACGGAAATAGAGAAAAAGGGTTGTCCGAAGACTATATAGTTTGATGGGGTAAAAAGGACGATAGGGTGAAAAAAAAACTGGGCCTGGAGGAAGATGTTGCAATTAACCGAGATGCATGGAGATGTGGCATTCATAATCGCAACCCTGCAAAATGCGGGATACGCTGAAAGAAAAAAAAATGGGATTCTTAACAACTCTGTAATGAATGAATGAAGATTGCATCACTGTTACTGTTGTAACATCAGCATAGAGTTGATCAGTTTTATAATTCTTTCTCAAAGACTACATACAAATATTTAAGGTTACATATTATTGTTTTTGTGTCTCGGTTACGATTGCCTTGGCTGGAAGGACAGGTGCTTATTTTATTTAGACGTATGTCATCAATATTCGATGATAATGCACTAATTTGCTTTAATTATTGAAACCAAAGTAGTGGGGTATTATAATCATTATTTTCATCATCATCATCATCATCATCATCATCATCATCATCATCATCATCATCATCATCATCATATTTATCATATCATCATTATCATATTATATATATCATCATCATCATCATCATCATCATCATCATCATCATCATCATCATCATCATCATCATCATCATCATCATCATCATCATCATCATCATCTATCATATTATATTATATTCATTATTATTATATTAATATATATACTATTATTATTATTATTATTATTATTATATTATTATTATATTATTATTATTATTATATTATTATATTAATTATTATTATTATTATTATTATTATTATTATTATTATTATTAATTATTATTATTATTATTATTATTATTATTATTATTATTATTATTATTATTATTATTAATATACTAATTATTATTATATTATTATTATATTATTATATTATTATTATTATTATATATTATTATATTATTATTTATTATTATTATTTATTATTATATTATTATTATTATTATTATTATTATTATTATTATTATTATTATATTAATATACTATTATTATTATTATTATTATTATTATTATTATTATTATTATTATTATTATTATTATTATTATTATTACTAATTATTATCATTATTATTATTATTATTATTATTATTATTATTATTATTAACATACTAATTATTATTATTATTATTATTATTATTATTATTATTATTATTATTATTATTATTATATATATATTATTATTATTATTATATATTATTATTATTATTATTATTATTATATTATTATTATTATTATTATTATTATTATCATCATCATTATTATTATTTATTATTATTATTATTATTATAATTATTATTATTATTATTATAATTATTATTATTATTATTATTATTATTATTATTAATAACAGAATCATCCCCACCACCATCATGACCAGATTCATCATTAACATCACCAACGTCATCATCATTATAATATTATACTCATCATTATAATCGACATCTTCTGCTTATTCGAATTTGACAATCATCACCAATGATGGACAGGGATAATAATCTTGCCCTTTTTCTTTCTTTCGTCTTCAGAATTCAAACAATCCACAATATATCCAGGGGAATTTCCCCGGGACCTCCCGGGATTCAAATACTCTTCAACAGTCGTAACGTCACTTCCTTCCTTTTGACACATGGTAACTTAGTAACACTGGCTCTAAACTATCGGAACAATGGCGGGCGCCCGTATGAAATATTTCTCCGGCGAGCATAAAAGAGTTTCCAGAGGAGAAAAAAACATAAATTTGATGTTTTGACTTTTACACATTCTGATCACAAGGCATATGAAAAGTTCTAGCCAGCATGAAGAATAAAAAGTAATGATTTTCTTTGTTTATAACCAAGATGGCCGCCGTTGCCGGGCGGCGTGACATCAGACTACTGAATCCAATTATGATCTGATTACTTAGCAGAGTTCAATACCAGCCTTTCACTATCAGATGTTGCTAAATTCGGATTGTATGGTTAACCAGTTAATGTCGTGCTCTGGAAAAAAAACTCGTATTTCAAAATTTGGCCAGAAAACTCTTCCTTCAAATATCGATCGATTTTAACGACCCTCATCTTGGCAAAAAATCTAGAACCTGGGATTTCGGGAAGTCGGGGTAAGAGAGTTTTTACCAAGATGAGGGTCATATAATTTAATCGATATTTGAAGGACGAGTTTTCTGGCCAAATTTTTAATTACGAGTCTTTCCCGAGCACGGCCGTTAACGGGTTAAGGAAACAATCGACAATCATAATTGATTTCAGGGACAGCTAAAAATAGCTCGATTACAATACCATTGCTCTTGGGGAAAAAAAAACAAAAACAACTACTTCACATTCGGGTGTGCAATATGTGATCATATTATCACGCACAAAATTTTATATTTTATAATGTGATTTATGACAATAAGAAAAATACTTGAACATTTATATATGGCTATGTGGTCTTGTGGTATGACACTCACTTTGACAAAGATAACGCTGTTACCGCTGTTACCGGTGAGTATAGAGATAAAGTGAATGATGTGAAATGGGAATGTTCTGTACAAGACTTTTATTTCCAACGGATAATCAATCGCAATCTTCAAAAGATACGTGACACCACTCCGCCGCTCTCAGTCATCAAAATATTTCCATTTTCTCGTGACAAAAAAAAAAGCTTTTTTTTAATTTAGCCAGGTATCCTTAGATCAAATCGATGGCTACTTGTCAAAAGTCATAAATAATTCTTTTAGAACAATAATAATATTAATAATAATAATAATAATAATAATAATAATAATAATAATAATAATAATAATAATAATAATAATAATAATAATAATAATAATATCAACAACAACAACAACAATAATAAT
>NC_088360.1:100288763-100316263 GCF_034508935.2 Berghia stephanieae
TGAAACGTCTTTTAAATCTGAGATATTATTATTGAAGGATGAAAAATTTAAGGATAAAGAGAGAGGAGAGAGAGAGAGAGAGAGAGAGAGAGAGAGTGAGTATAATATATATTTCTCTCCCTTATCTCTCTCTCTCTCTCTCTCTCTCTCTCTCTCTCTCTCAATCACTCTTCATCCTACACCTCTTTTTCATATGTTCTTATTTCATACACACACACACACACACACACACACACTTGTACTTATATATATATATATAAAATATATATATATAATGATACATGAATCGATATATAGATAGCTGGATAGATCGATCAAGATAAATAACTAGATAGATAGATAGATAGATAGATAAATAGATAGATAGATAGATAGATAGATAGATAGATAGATAGATAGATAGATAGATAGATAGATAGATAGATAGATAGATAGATAGATAGATAGATAGATAGATAGATAGGTAGATAGAGAGATAGATAGATAGATAGATAGATAGATTGATTGATTGATTGATAGATAGATAGATAAAGATAGATAGATAGATAGATAGATAGATAGATAGATAGATAGATAGATAGATAGATAGATAGATAGATAGATAGATAGATAGATAGATAGATAGATAGATAGATAGATAGATAAACAGATATATCTCTATGCGCCCGTGTTACATACGGAATGAGTACTAAACCGTAACAAATGGCTTGTGAATAATTAACGAGACCACAGCCCTGCGTGGACTATGAAATTGTCTCAAATGTTTCAGATTTACTCATTTTTCCAATACAATCTCACCCACCTACGTCGCAGTAGCCTCGATACTGAAAATGGAATCCAGAAGCAACAATCTAGGGACTGCGATGTGTTAAATGTATTCTTTTGATTAACGACAATGAATAGAAGAAGATTGTTGAACTCTTGAACAAAATTCGATTTTTTGAAAACTTGCGCTTGAAATTTCTAACAAGTTTCCCCCATTGCCGCTGCGTGACCTTGGAGCGCACATTGAGCCTTTTTAATTGAGCTTTTATCTAGCGCAAAATCACTAAACGTGCTCAAACCGCTTTACAAGGGGTCCCTGGCCAACAGAAACACCTAACATGTAGGACGGGACATGACGACTGTTAGGCGATATTATAATTTTTTCGGACAGAGACAACGCTGTTTACGGCCGGGTACTTATTTTACACCTGAAGACGGTGAGAGAATGTGAGTAAAGAGCCTTTTCCAAGGACTCAACTATGCGCCGAGTGAGGCTTCCGAACCGAAAGCGAGTGTCATACCACAAGACCACAAAACCGCACAAACATTGGTAAGGAGTTCGAAATTCAAAAACAGGATTACACTTCCCACTTCTATATGTCCTACGTGTTAAATGTTGCTGTTGGCCGGGGACCCATTGTAAAGCGCTTTGAGCACGTTTAGTGGATATTGCCCTATATAAAAGCTCAATTTTTTTAAAGCCCCCCCCCCCCCCCCCCCCCGCCCACACACACACACATCCACCCACTTCCTTTCTCTCCCAATGGCCTCACCTATACTATTTCTTCTTCATTTTTTGTTGTTGATTTTTGGTTCTTGAGTTTAATGATTTGACATCAAGAATAATCATTGTGGTCATGTGATATCATTAAGCGTCAACATCTATTTTTAGTCAAATCGGATGCTTGCCAGAGGGAGAAAAATCTTGAACTCTTTGGTTTTATTATAAAGGATAACAGAGATGTCTCGTAATATTTCTATGCTTATGTGCTGTATAGTAGTAAAATCGGGGTTCTCTTAAAACGGAAGCGGTATAACCGACGTGTGCTTATTTTCAGGTCTGATAACCCAATTCCTTATGGGCTCATTGTTGAAATTGAAATATAAAAAAAATGACGCAAAATATTGTCCATTGAAACAATGTTAAACTAGGCCCCATGTGGGTTAGGATGTCAGACCTGCATATATGTACACACAAAAAACTAAAATTGGGTATCTTAAAAAATGTTTACTTAACGTTACTCCCACCTAGTATCAGATTGAGACGGTGAATAACCTTAAATCTATTTAAAGACAATTCCTTTGGTAATCCGTTTTAATGTAAGTCTGCGATAAAATTATACTATTGACTCCATGACCACGATGATCCAGACGAGACGGTTAATTAAATCAATCAATCAATAGTCTTATATTGGATCCACTTATGGGCCTAGTTTAACATTGTTGTAATGGACAATATTTTGCGTCATTTTTTTTTTAGATTTCCTTTTCAACAATGAGCCCATAAGGAATCCGGTAATCAGACCTACAAATATGTGGACGTCGATTAAAACCGTTCTGTAATAGCTCGAGTTTTTGTTACTTTTTTGTTTGTTTTGGTTTAGTTGCTTTGTTTTTTTGTTTTTTGTTTTTTTTTTTGTTTGTTTGTTTTTTTTTGTGTTGTTTTTCTTTTGTTGTTGTTGCTGTTTTTGTTTTTTGTTTTGTTTTGCTTTGTTTTGTTTTTCTTTTAATTTTGTTTTGTTGGGTTGTTTATTTTGTTTTCTTTTGTTTTTTGTTTTTGCTTTTTCTATTTCAACCATCGTATTACATATTATTTCATAATATTATATTATAATACCATTCTCTCATTGCGAACTAGTACAAGTCATCAATGGAAATTGATCGTCTACAACGTGGTCTTGGGTAACAACCGCTGGGTAGCGTGAACAAGTCAGTGGGACTGTAATGTCAACCCCAGACCCAGACGAGACGACGAGTTCCAAAATATCTCTAACGACAATATTTCTGGGTGAGTACCCGTCTCGAGTTACACGTAACTTTTAACCAAGGTGGAGCGATTTTCCCTTGGGGAAATTTGGACTGACGGGTTGTGTTGAAAGTAATTATGGGCGGTGGGGAATTGCGTAAGATGTATACGATAACATTTGAACATTAGGCTGGGGATGAATAAGGGAAACAACTGAGCATTAGTATAGAGAGGAAATATCCATGAAACAGGCTGAAAGAAGTATCTAACTAACAGCGACACTTCACATATAGGACGCGACATGACATGACGCCTGATAGGCGATATTACATATTTTTTTCGGACAGTGTCAACGCTTTACGGTCACCGGGTACTTATTTTACACTTGAGTACGGTGAGAGAATGTGAGTGAAGAGTCTTTTCCTATGACTCAACCATGCGCCGCTCAGAGTGGGACCCGAAAGAGATTGTCATACCATAAACCAGATAGCCGGGGAAAGAGAGGGGGCGGAGGTTGTTGGGGGTGACGGTCATAACAAACAAGTCTGATACTGAGTTGTGTGACTTCATGTCTTGTGCTACGATGCTTGCCTTCAGACCTGAACGGCGCAAGGTTAAGTCCTTACAAAAGAAATTTCAAAGTTTCAAAGTTTCAAAGTTGTTTCTTTCTGGAAAAGTGTAACATCGCCTAATTGAGGCTTGATGTCTTATCATACAATTAAAATATTGCTGTTGGTTTAGGCTCATTATAAAGAGCTCCGAGCACGTCCAATGGATTTCAATTTGTATAGAAAGGTCATGTCAAGTTTTGTTGGTTTTTTTTTTCATTTCAGGTTTCAATCAAGACCAAAATTAATGGTGAATGATAATGAAAAATAAAAGGAAAACTCATTGAGAACGTTCATTAGTTGATTTTGCACTATTTAATATAAAAGCTCACTTTTGTCATTATACTTCTACTATCGTATTTTGTTTTATTTTTATGTGAAAATATATTGAAAAAATAGATTTTAAAACGTCAGACATCAGTGGAAACGTGTTGTCTCTAGTTTTGAATTACTGGTTTGAACTGTGACCTAGTAGACATCAATGGAAACGTAATAATGAAATAAATTCCCTTTATTCATCGCTAAGAGGAAATTTTTCTTAAGGATCCATTCCAAGGGAAAACTGGAATAAACCCATGCGTCAGCCGCACTGCAGCGCCGCAAAATGAGCTAAGGCTAGGTGACTTTCTCAAGGCCACACAACTCTACCGGTAGTCGAACTCGGTACCTCTAGGTTACGAATCAAAGACCATACCGCTGAGCCACGCTGCTGTCCCATTCTGTCTCTATAGTTTTGAATTATTGTTTTGAACTGTGAACTAATGGGACTGTGATTTAAACCTCAGACCTAATGATGAAGACGAAGCGAGGTCCATTTCGTCATAATTGTTTATGAGCATTCCTGCTGCCCTGTCTAGAGTTACGGCTCACTTTTAACCGGAATGGACCGGATTTCCCTCGGGGATTTTTGGATTGACGGGGTGTGTTGATATCAATAATTATGGGTGGTGGATGGTGGAAGGTGTATAGATAGAACGAGGTGACGTCACTCGGGTCTTTGTTATTGTATTTTGCCATCCACGTTTATAAGTAATTCTCACTTAACTGTATTATCCATACTATAAACGTTCATGGTTACACTGCGTTTTGTGTGTTATACTTTCGGATGGCAATGCTGCGAGCTTCTTAGCGAGGCGCATACTATCTATAGTCTGGATAATACAGTTAAGTGAGAATTACTCATAAACGTGGATGTCCAAAAAACAATAACAAAGACCTGATTGACGTCGACTTCACTCTATCTATACGATAACGTTTGAACATCGGGGTAGTTATGAATGGGAAAGGGGGCGTTGGGGGGGGGGGGAGTAGGGGAGGAGGTGGATATTGAGATATTATGGTGATGGAATTGATAGTTGTGGTGTGGTGGTAGTGATGGTGTTGTTGTTGCTGTTGTCGTTTTTGCTGTTGTTGTTGTTGTTGTTGTTGTTGTTATTGGTGGTGGTGGTGGTGCTGATGGTGATGGTGGAGGTGGTGGGCGTGATTGTAGTGTTGTTATTGGTGGTGCTGGTGGTGTGATAGTGGTGGTGGTGGTGGTGCTGATGGTGATGGTGGAGGTGGTGGACGTGATTGTAGTGATGAAGATGGCGACAATGATTTTGGTGCTGGTAATGGTCAAGATGTAGGCGTCGATCACCGTGGTAGTTGTGGTAGTTTTGGCGGTTGTGTTACAGATGGTGGTGGTAGTGGCATGTGTAATTGTTGTAAAGTGTCTAAAAGAGACTCGGAATGTGCAGGATTTCACATTAAGAAAAACGTCGTAAAGGATAAACTATGCGGGGGGTGGGGGGGGGGGGGGGGGGGGGGGGGGGGGGGGGGTGGGTTGGGAAGTCGGGTGGGGGGGGGGGGGGGGGGGGGGGTGTGGGGAGTGGGGGGGGGGGGGGGGGGGAACTACTAGACGAAGGGAGAATCAAACCACCAGCAAACAAAGACGAAGAAGAAGAAGAAGAAGAAGAAGAAGAAGAAGAAGAAGAAGAAGAAGAAGAAGAAGAAGAAGAAGAAGAAGAAGAAGAAGAAGAAGAAGAAGAAGAAGAAGAAGAAGAAGAAGAAGAAGAAGAAGAAGAAGAAGAAGAAGAAGAAGAAGAAGAAGAAGAAGAAGAAGAAGAAGAAGAAGAAGAAGAGAAGAAGAAGAAGAAGAAGAAGAAGAAGAAGAAGAAGAAGAAGAAGAAGAAGAAGAAGAAGAAGAAGAAGAAGAAGAAGAAGAAGAAGAAGAAGAAAGAAAGAAGAAGAAGAAGAAGAAAGAAGAAGAAGAAGAAGAAGAGAAGAAGAAGAAGAAGAAGAAGAAGAAGAAGAAGAAGAAGAAGAAGAAGAAGAAGAAGAAGAAGAAGAAGAAGAAGAAGAAGAAGAAGAAGAAGAAGAAGAAGAAGAAGAAGAAGAAGAAGAAGAAGAAGAAGAAGAAGAAGAAGAAGAAGAAGAAGAAGAAGAAGAAAGAAGAAGAAGAAGAAGAAGAAGAAGAAGAAGAAGAAGAAAAGAAGAAGAAGAAGAAGAAGAAGAAGAAGAAGAAGAAGAAGAAGAAGAAGAAGAAGAAGAAGAAGAAGAAGAAGAAGAAGAAGAAGAAGAAGAAGAAGAAGAAGAAGAAGAAGAAGAAGAAGAAGAAGAAGAAGAAGAAGAAGAAGAAGAAGAAGAAGAAGAAGAAGAAGAAGAAGAAGAAGAAGAAAGAAAAGAAGAAGAAGAAGAAGAAGAAGAAGAAGAAGAAGAGAAAGAAAGAAGAAGAAGAAGAAGAAGAAGAAGAAGAAGAAGAAGAAGAAGAAGAAGAAGAGAAGAAGAAGAAGAAGAAGAAGAAGAAGAAAGAAGAAGAAGAAGAAGAAGAAGAAGAAGAAGAAGAAGAAGAAGAAGAAAAGAAAGAAGAAGAAGAAAGAAGAAGAAAAGAAGAAGAAGAAGAAGAAGAAGAAGAAAAAGAAGAAGAAGAAGAAGAAGAAAGAAGAAGAAGAAGAAGAAAAGAAGAAGAAGAAGAAGAAAAGAAGAAGAAGAAGAAGAAGAAGAAGAGAAAGAAGAAAAGAAGAAGAAGAAGAAGAAGAAGAAAAGAAGAAGAAGAAGAAGAAAAAAGAAGAAGAAAAGAAGAAGAAAGAAAAGAAAGAAGAAGAAGAAGAAGAAGAAGAAGAAGAAGAAGAAGAAGAAGAAGAAGAAGAAGAATCGCTATACGATTGCAATTCCGAAAAAGTCTGCCTCATCAAGAAACATCCATCATTGTTTATCCACCCACACTTAACCAAGTTAACAGAAGGGGAAGAGGAGAAAAGTGGGAAGAAGGAGAAGAAGGAGAAAAAGAAGAAGAAGAGTGGGCGTGGGAGACTCAATCTATATAATGTGTAGCCAGAGCTAGACACATTGAATTAGGCACCCAAGTAACAGTTACAAGAAAAGCAATGGTAGCTACCTATTCATTTAATTACCCATTTATCGGTATTATCAATAGGACCACCACAGGTCTGCAGTACACGACAAAACATAGTATTAATCATTTTGACCAGAAAAAAAACGTTCAACATCGATTGATTTATTAAATATAACAATTAATATAAAATATAACAATTAAGGATTAATAAATAGACCAATTGCATTTAAAAGCCTAAAATAAAATCTAACTTATCTAAAATATTATAACATTTTCACTTTGAAGTCATTAAGTTATCTTGTCAAATCCATAAACGGCCAAATGGCCTTTTATCACCTTTTAACTCAATGGCACAATGTTTGAATCTAATGTAAATAAATAATATGTATAATTATAGCATAAACAAAGGGAATCGTTATTATAACAAAACTCATTATCAACTAGAATCTTAACATTGTTTTAAAATCCCACATTGTTCGTTCCCATTTTTAGTCTCTCCAATTTCTTTGAGACATTTGGATGAGCTGAAGGTCGTTGATAATTGTAATTAGGGAATGTGTTTGCTACTGATTATGTCCCTTAGTTGTATTTGACACAGTTAACACTGTTATGAGAGAAAACTCTTATGAAAACATTTGAAAGGGCTTGATGATTTATATACGAGTGTAAAAATCTCAACGACCACACCACGCGACTTCAGCTATAGCCCTGGTAAACACCGGTCCTAAGATAGTATGAAGTTGAGGTGACTCAGGTCTTTGTTATTGCTTTTTGCCATCCGCGTTTATGAGTAATTCTCACTTAACTGTATTAACCAGACTATAAACGTTCAAGGTTACACATACTTTTGTTGTGTGTTGTTCCTTTAAAATTCCGGATGGCAATGTTGTGAGTGTCTTAGCCAAGCGCATACTATCTATACACCGGTCCTACATTGAGTGGACTCTCGCTATTGATTGGTGAACAGTCAAAGATCAGGACAGGAGACTGACTCAGATAGCAAATACATTCACTCAATAAAGAAAAGAAAGAAAAAAGACTTTCCGATTGAAATGTAAAAATAAAATAGCTAAATGTGTTTTGTTGGTGCGTAGCCGAAATAAAAGGGTAGATTTTCATTTTGGCCTCTAGTAATAAAAGAGTTGCGTGTTATTCCGAAAGGTCCTCGATCCCCCCACTTGCCAATAAATCGGCCTAGGGTCAAAAGCCATTGTAAGACGCTACATAAACAAGCTCATATTGACACACACAGTAATGATAGTGTTATATTTAGCGTGATAGGGTAGGACTAGGGTTTTCGTCTTTATTGGTAAGGTGATTGAACACAGCAAACTCTATTATACAGTACTGTGAAAAACAAAGTTTTATAATTTTGGCCAGAAAACTCGTCCTTCAAATATCGATCGCTTAAACTGATCCTCCATCTTATCAAAAATTCTCGAACCTGGGACCTCACGTCATTCCCAGGTTTGAGAGTTTTGACAAGATGAGAGTCATTCTAATCGATAAATATTTGAGGGACGAGTTTTCTGACCAAAAATGTTTTAATGCTTTCTTTAAGACAACGGCCTTATTGCCCCCCCCCCCCCCAACCCAATGAGGAAAAAGTGGCTGAAATATACATTTACCTATTTTATGTTGTACCTACTTACGAGTGTGTCAAAATGACACCACCATATGGATTTCATCAATTATAGGTATATAAGTCAATTTATTATGTTATGTATGTACTCAATAATATTATTGTATTGTTATAAATGTGTAACCAAATGACAAATTGCCACTATTTTGAGAACAATAAAGATTTATTATTATTATTATTATTATTATTATTATTATTATTATTATTATTATTATTATTATTATTATTATTATTATTATTATTTTTTTTTTTTTATTATTATTGTTATTATTATTATTATTATTATTATTATTATTATTATTATTATTATTATTATTATTATTATTATTATTATTATTATTATATTATTATTATTATTATTATTATTATTATTATTATATTATTTATCATTATTATTATATTATTATTATTATTATTATTATTATTATTTTATTATTATTATTATTATTATTATTATTATTATTATTATATTCATCATCATTCATCATCATTATTATTATTATTATTATTATTATTATTATTATTTTATTATTATATTATTATTATTATTATTATTATTATTATTATTATTATTATTATTATTATTATTATTATTATTATTATTATTATTAAAGTCAATGTTACTTGGGAATTGGGAGCGATCTATTCTCAGGTTTTCGTCCAATGGAGTCATTAATCACATAATTGTTTTGCTGTTCAACGATTGGATATTTCTTTATAACTGTAAACACGCTGCTTTGTTTATGAATGTTGTAAACATGCCAATGGGTCAAGATGTTGGAGTCGTCGTCGTCATCATCATCATCATCATCATCATCATCATCATCATCATCATCATCATCATCATCATCATCATCACCATCATCATAATTATTATTAATGTTAATGTCCCCTGCAAAAAGTGTTTTATTTACCCTTGCGCCTGTTACAACTGTTAAATTAATAAATTAAGAATCAGGCACCGGTGTAAGATAAAGAACTGAACAAGTGTGTATGAAAGGTGCCAGACAAAGCAAGAAGAATAATACATGAAAAAAAAACCCTCCCAAAAAAATCAGACGACCTCGACTGGGGATCGACCTTCAGACCATCTGATTACCGCCAAACAAAACATATAATCCAGACGAATGGCATAATGTTGTTGGTATAAAGAGTATAGATAGTATGCAGATGACGTCACTCAGGTCTTTGTTATTGTTTTTGCCATCCGCGTTTGTGAGTTGTTCTCACTAAACTGTATTAACCCGACTATAAAAGTTCATGGTTACACAGAGTTTGCGTGTTGGTCCGTTATACTTCCGGATGGCAATGTTGTGAACTCCTTGGCCAAGCGCATTCTATCTATAGATATTGTACGCTTGGTTAAGAAGCTCACAACATTGCCAACCGGAAGTATAATGGACCTACACACAAAACTACGTGTAACTTTGAAAGTTTCTAGTCTGGTTAATACAGTTTAGTGAGAATCACTCATAAACGTGGGCGGCAAAAACAATAACAAAGACCTGAGTGACGACATCTTCATTCTATCTAAATTTGGTCAGAGAATGTAAATAATCAGATTTTGATTTTTGTTAAAATTTTGTTTGTTTGAATACTAACATGTTATATGAACATAATTATATATATATATATATATATATATATATATATATATATATATATATATATATATATAACGTCACGATCATTACGTCAATTCAAATCAGTGACACCTTAAACGTCAATGTAACAACATCATATTATATTTCATCATTGGGCCACGACCGGCGTGTGTACATAAATGCAGTTCTGACATCCGAACAAACTTAAGGGTCTAGATTAACATTGTTGTAATTGACAATATTTTTCGTCATTTTGTTTTAGATTTCCATTACAACAATGAGCCCATAAAGAATTGGGTTATCAGACCTGCAAATAAGTGCACGACAGCCACGACAAATACTCATTGCATCTCGAAGGTGACTATAATTTCTTCTTTGATGCAAACTCGTATCTCATGTGTTCGGATTTGTTATTTCCTTTGGCTCTTCTTGTTTTTAAATGTATATCACTCACAAAATTATCATTATTCTTATTAGTGGTTGGGTAGTTGGGTCTGTCTGATCTGGCGGAAAGTACCTTGAGATAGACTAGCGTCAAATCCAAAGGATAGCAACAAGCAATTGCTATTGTCTTTTTCACGCTACATAAACTGGGATTAAACTCCGGCTCCGTGGGCGTATAATAGCACTGGAGGAATACAAAATGGACATGAAAAGATAAAATGTCAAATTTCTTACCTTTGAAAATTGCTACGAAATCCAGATTGAAGTCAAAACGATGAACAAGATTTATGTTATCCGCAATGTAAAAGCCAAAGCCTACAGATATAATGATAATATTAATAATAATATCAGAAGATCAGTTTATTGTCACCACTCTGCGTGCTTTCAATATTATATTGGACAGTGCCCATAGTAAGCGTGTAAAATAACCACTTTTCAATAAGTAGAATCTCCCTTGGTCTAGTCAATGTTGCCAGTTTGACGTTTTCATACCAATTTTGTTTTAAAATGTGACAATTTTGTTTGTGGTTTTCTTCGGTTTTGTTTTAGATATTTTTGGAGAATTTTGAAATTTTCTAGGCATTATTATCAAATCCCTTGATTGTAATTATTCAACAGCCAAATTAACACGTATTATAATATAATATGCTAATACAAGACAAGACAAACCTTTTCCTTTGCCCAAGAATCATGATAAAAGAACAATAAAATAACGATTTTTTTCAAAGCTTAATGTATTCCTAAACAAACAGTAATTAACATAATTATAATTTGGCATTTTTCATACCATTTGGCAATATTTTTTATTCTCTGATTGGTTTTGGAATTTTTTGTGTGAAATTAATCTGGCCACCGCAGTTCGACCACCTCCCACTCATTTGCACGCGTTGACATTCAAGGAGGTCCCAGTAATTTATATGTCATGCTTGCCGCTTCTGTCTGGATCTCATCCCATACATTCCTCCTCTCCTCTCCTCCCTCGCCCCCCCCCCCCCCCCCCCCCCCCCCTTTCCCCAACGCTTTCACCACATCCATCATTAGTTTATTATTGTAGATTTTCGTGATCAGCGGATTGAAACTTGGGTTTTGATAGAATCACTATTATTATTATTATTATTATTATTATTATTATTATTATTATTATTATTATTATTATTATTATTATTGTTGTTGTTGTTTTTGTTGCTGTTGATGTTGTTGTTGTTGTTTATTATTATTATTATTATTATTATTATTATTATTTATTATATTATTTGTTGTTGTTGTTGTTGTTGCTGTTATTACTATCATTATTATTATTATTATTATTATTATTATTATTATTATTATATCATCATCATCATCATCATCATCATCATCATCATCATCATCATCATCATCATCATCATCATCACCATCATCATCACCATCATCATCAAAATCGTCATTATCATTGCTGGAGGACTGGATGCACATAGCTTGTGCAACTGATCTTCTGGTTTCACAGTTATGGCATCTTATTTTCTAACCTAAATAAACGGTGGTCGCCAATAAGGAGAATTCATCTTCGCTGTTTTACGCCGCTAATCATACGAACCTGCATATACATCCTGTCACAAAAATAATCAATATTTAACTATTTTATTGTTAGTCCTCTGGAGGACCGGTTGGACACTTTCAATGAGTTTTGAACCGGTAGAGGAAGATCTGACGTCACGAGTTCCGCTTCCCTTGAGTAATTATATTTATTTGGCTCATTGATATGCAAAAATTATAACAAAATGATACGTATAGTACTCGTATGGTACTGTATGTTTCAAGTGTATGAGATTCAGAATTATTTATGACGACTCTTTGAGCACTCGACTGGCTCCTTATGACCATATGACAAATATTTATGGGTGGATAGATAATTAAATACAGACAACAGATAGGATATCATTGTTTTGGCCTATACCGAGGGGCATTTCTTCATCGATAAATAAATAAATTATATAAAGACGTCGTGATAACAAGAAAAGGAAAAGTGAATAGATAGATAGTTTAAAAGAAAAAACAAAAACAAAAAACATTTTCGCAAAGTCCCAAATATCAAGAGTTTTTGCCGACATGAGGGTCATTTTAATCGATCGATATTTGAAGGACGTGCTTTCGGTCCCAACTTTATGTGTAATTTGCGCTTGAAAACTATCTATCTAGATGTTAAATCATACCCATTGTCAAAGTACTCTGAGATCAAACCGTAAATAAGGTCACTCACGTATTTTTTGCCGATACAATTGTTTCTATGTCCTCCATTTCGTCAGCCCCATTTATCCGGATAAATTAAACAATTGTATCGGCAAAAATTACGTGAGTGACCTTATTTATTGTTATATACCCTAACCAACATTATCGAGCACTTGTGTACCTACAAGTACCCACCAACACTCATATATATGTATATAATATATATATATATATATATATATATATATATAGTATGCAGATGACGTCACTCAGGCCTTTGTTATTGTTTTTGCCATCCGCGTTTGTGAGTTGTTCTCACTAAACTGTATTAACCAGACTATAAAAGTTTATGGTTACACAGAGTTTGTGTGTTGGTCCGTTATACTTCCGGATGGCAATGTTGTGAACTCCTTGGCCAAGCGCATTCTATCTATATATATATATATATATTGTTAGTCCCCAGAGGCTAAACGCTTTTAAGTAATTTTGAACTGAGAGTGATTTTTTTCTAAAGCGCTTTGATCACGTTTAATGATATATATAAAAGCTCAAGCTCAAGTTTGTTTGTTTCTTTTCTACCCCTCCTCATAAATAAATAGTAACACGTAATAATATCAAGTTTACTCACAACGCAGGCTCGCGGGGGCGATTGAAAGCACGCCCAGAATTCCACAGAGCAATCGTGTAATAATCGTATGATGTCCCATTAGACAGAAAAATAATCGTCGATATGTTGTAACAGCTAAGGGCGTCTCGACTCGACAGACTAGGAGAAATGTGATCCATTATCTAAAAATCGTTATTCTCATGTCGGGTGAAGCTGACCCAATATGAATTAAATCCAAGGGCATAGTTCTATACCCTGTCCAAGTGCTGTTTGTTGCATCAAGACGCTACCAAGATAGTGATGACGTCAGTGGTCTAGAAACTCAAACTGAAGGGGTTAATTCTGTAAAGATATAATAAAAATAAACATAAAATTCCCTTTATTCGTCCAATAAGGGAAATTTGTCTCTAGGGTCTATTCCAAGGGAAGACTGGAATAACCCAGGAGTCAGCCGCGGTGCAGCGCTGCAAATTGAGTTAGGGCGAGATGACTTGCTCAAGGCCACACAGCGCAGCGGCGGGTGATCGAATTAGGTACCTTTCGGGTACGAAGCAAAGACCTTACCGTTGAGCCACACTGTCCCCTTCTATATCGTGCACAAGTCCTGTTTGTCTGTCTCTAAAAGCTGGTCTAGAAACTCAAATTGAAGGGGTAAGTTCTATAACGTACCCAAGTCCTGTTTGGTTGCCTCTAGAAGCTGGTGGTGCCAACGGTCTTTAGAACATAGTAGTGTGGAGCCCGGGATGGCTGAGGCCATTCGGGAACCGGGTTGTGGGGACTTGTCACATGTCCAACATGTACCCGTTGTGGTAACGAGCCCGAAGAGAATCTAGGTGAACGGTACGTTGTGATGAAACTTCAGGGCGGGTTTGCGACGGTACACGAGTGGGGTACGGAATTTGCAAATTGGTTCGATCGTCATAACATTGTAGTGTGAGCACCATTAAAAGCTGCTGCCAACGGTCCAGAAACTCAAATTGAACGGGTTAGTTCTGTACCGTGCCCAAGTCCTGTTTGGTTGCCTTAAAAGCCGATGATGCCAATGGACTAAAACCTCAAATTGAATGGGTTATCTCTAATTCTATAACGTGTCCAAGACCTGTTTGGTTGCCTCTAGAAGCTGATGGTGCCAATAATCTTTAGAACATAGTAGTGTGGAGCCCGGGATGGCTGAGGCCATTCGGGTACCGGGTTTTGGGGACTTGTCACATGTCCAACATGTACCCGTTCTGGTAACGAGCCCGAAACTGAAGAGAATCTAGTTGAACGGTACGTTGTGACGAAACTTCAGGACGGGATTGCGACGGTGTACGAGTGGGGTACGGAATTTGCAGATTGGTTCGATCTTCATAGCATAGTAACATAGTAAGTAGTGTGAAGGGGTTTGTTCTATTCCGTGCCAAAGTCCTGTTTTGCTGCCTCTAAAAGGGAGGATGACGATGTCTAGAAACTCAAATTGAAGGGGTTAGTAGTTATATTCCTTGTCCAAGCGTAGCCATCGTTAAGTTATAACCTGACACTGACCAAAATATGACGTCAAAAGACGAGTCTTTGGCCGCAAAAGAAAACAAATCGTGATTGTATTCGATAGTTCAACCAATGAAATAACTTGTTTCCTTGAGCTCCACCAACGACATCTCACTAGACGGTGCACAAACCTTAAAAAATGACGTCAAACTATAAGTCCTAGAGGGTTCTAGTGTCAGGCTATAAGTTAACGATGGCTACGGTCCAAGTCCTGTTTGGTTGCCTCTGGAAGCTTACAAAGAACACGGTGATGTCAGTGATGTAAAAAGTCAAATTGATAAATCAATTGATACATCTTCTATGTATGCAAGTAATATTTGTATACGTAGCAATTCAAGATGGATTTTTTGCCGGTTTTTTTTTTTTTTTTGTTTTGTTTTTTTTTTTTTTTTTTTTTTTTTGGGGGGGGGGGGGTTGTTTGTTTTTTTTTTGTTTTTTAAAGTTGTTTTTTTTTTTTTTTGTCTTTTTTTTTTTTTGACTTTCTATCTATTCACTTGTCCATTTCTTGTTATATTGACGTCTATATAATTTATCGATTAAAAAAGTCCCCTCGATATAGGCCAAAACAACGCTAGCCTATCTGATGTCTGTATTTAATTATCTATACACCCATAAATATTTGTCAGATGGTCATAAAGAGCATGGAACGCCCAAAGAGTTGCCATAAATTATTCTGAATCTCATACACTTGAAACCCACAGTATCAAATATATGCATGTACCCCGCCATTGCTGGACTCGAACCAGGGACCAACAGGTCAAAAGGCAAGTGTTATAGCACGATACCAAAAGACCACAAGACCACGAAGCAGCACACAAAAGTCAGTTCATTCTGGATTGAGAGATCAGTCATTCAAAATTAAAAATAAGCTTTAGTAGTATGACACTCATCATGGGATTGAAAGGTCCTGGGTTTGAGTTCCGCTCTGATCGGCGCATTGTCGAGTCCTTAGAATAGGCTCTTTACTCACATTCTCTCACCGTACTCAGGTGTAAAATGAGTACCTGGACGTTAATAGCGCTGTCTCTGTCCGAAAAATTATAATATTGCCTAACAGTTCAGTGTTGGTGTTGGCTAGGAACCCCTTTTAAAACTCTTAGGGCACATAAAATAGATATTGCGCTCTATAAAAGCGTAAGTTTGTTTGTTTTTTTTGTTTTGTTTTTTTTTTTTGTCTGCGTTTAGTTTGTTTTGTTTTCTTTTGTTCTTTGTTCTTTTTTTTTGTTTTGTTTTGTTTGTTTTTTGGTTTTATTTGGGGGGGGGGGTTGTTTTGTTTTGTTTTGTTTGGGGATTTGAGGGGGGGGGGGGGGGATTTCATCATCAATACCGCAACCATAATATGTGTGTGTATGTGGAATTCGAAAATATATCTACATGATAACAGCGACGAGCTTGCCGCCTGGATTGAATGTCATAATATTGTAGTGTGAGGCCATTAGAAGTTGCTCCTCATTCGTAATACACTACCAGTTGGATTCCCGCACGCTTAATTTCGGTGTACCACGCGAGAATGACTCTACCAAAAAAAAAGACTCTAGAGTTAAATTGGCGTACGCGAGGCACACTCTAGAGTGAGACTCGCGGCCGCGAGGCTTAGTCTAGAGTCTGTCTCGCGTACGCCAATTTAACTCTAGAGTCTTTTTGGCGATAGAGTCATTCTGGCGTGCTACACCGGCATGCTCTGTAATGAGACGCGACGGAGATGGGTGACCGAATGTTATCTACATAATAATACGTCGATACCTTCCACGAGCATCGGGTTTCGTCATGCTCAGATTCTAGCACGCTTTTTGGCTTCTCTCGGGAACGTGCTAGAATCGAGCGAGTACTGTACTTATTTGAGTCGGCGTGTGGCACATATGGTTATTAGGTTGTTTTTGTTTTGTTTTTCTATCAAACATGTGTTATGCCACCATATGATTAAATATGTAACCTATTCATTGTTAGTCCTCCCGAGGACAGGCTTAACACTTCCAATGAGTTTTACACACAAGTTTGTCTGTTTTTTTATTACCCCTCCTCATAAACAGTAACGCGTAATGATATCAAATTTACTCACAACTCTAAAGCTCGAGGGGCGATTGAGAACACGTCTGCTAGAATCCAGCGTGTACTGTGTATTGTGCTCATTTGAGTCGGTGTGTCGCACATGGTTAATGTTTTTTATTTTCTATCAAACATGTGTTAGCATTCCATGATTTGTTGACATAAGCTCTGTTATAAAAATATTACGATACGATATATCGTGACTCATTTCCATCTGTAAAATGTCACAGGTAATTATCTATTATTGCTTAATCTATTCATTTTCATGGCACCATCACTAAATAAACGTGCTTTTTTTTAAAATAAAAGAATTAAGTAGTGTAAAAAAAAAGCCACAGTCGAAATAGATGAGATTGGGAAGAGAAAAATAAAGAAAAAAGATGGAACTTAACTGTTTTTACCGGCATAATTACACCAATCATTCAAGTCTCTTGCTCATTATGTGAAATTGAGATTGTGGATTGCCCTTCTTCTGATTAAGCAATCCACAAACATTTGACATTAACAGAAGAATTACATTGGCCATGCTGTCAGTAGGACTTGGCCATGCCGGCCTTTCTTCATAATGGGCATGCAGCCACTCAGTAAGTCTGGGTTCCAAACCCACAAAAAAGCTATTGAGGCAGCATCATCCAAAGCAAAATCTACATTGTTGGAGAAGATGCACTCAATCGTACGACACCCATACGTATCATCTTCACTGGCAAGTCCTGATGATGAAGGCATGCTGGATATTTGCGTGTCCTATGATGGAAGCTGGCACAAGAGAGGCTATACCAGTCGTCATGGACTTGGATGTGTCATCGACACTGTCACTGGTCTCGTTGTGGATTATGAAAGCATGAGCCAATACTGTCAGGTAATTTTTCTTTGTAACTGTCTATTGCCCCAACTCCCTAAGATAAAATACAATATAAAATTGTGTCCTATGTGTTTTTTAAAGGTAAAAAAAATCATTTTGTAGATCCAAAATAGGTTAGGAGGACTTGTATTGAGAGAAACATTTTTTTTGTGACCTTCCCCATTCATCAGTTCTTGAGTAGCCTTTTGTTACACAGTACTTTGCGATTGATTAGTATCTGATAAAGATGGTCACAAAGTTACGACATTTTGATTATATGATTCTCCTCAAATATTTGTCGAGAGCGTGTTACGTCTTGATTGATATCTACTACTTGAAATTTGTTGGACACAAATGTGTTTCATCAGTCATTTCCTTCTCTTCTTTTTCTAACAGTCATGTGTTACGACCGGAAAGGCGAAAAAAAAGAGCCAGCAAGCCTTCAACGAATGGTGGGCATCCCATGAAGCTGTGTGTGAGGGGGTTCATCAGGCATGATGGAAGTTGCTGCTGCCAAGATTTTGTGGCAATGTTCTACCAATTTCAGTTTCAGGTAACTCCTTTTTCAAAATAAAATTTCTTTCCAAATATAAATTGATTTTTGCATTGCAGTAACTTCTGCTAAATAAATGAATCATCCCTGCTACTTTCTAAAGGTTAAAATACAGGCTTATAGCACTTGTCTCCATGGTGAAGTTTTCCTAAGAGGAATTAAATTTACCCACTTCAACAGATTCAAAACGCGGCACCTTACTCAGCAAAGTTTAATGTTCTACCAAATAAGCCAATGGTTCCCCCTTTCTGTGTCCCAATTTTTATTGATCAATAATATTTGTCATCTCCTTTTGTCATCATTCTTTTTTTTTAATTAGAAAAATAAGTGGATTTTAGTATTATTTTTCATTCTTTCATCTTCGAATACCACAGATATACAACGATGGTTGGTGATGGGGATTGTAAAACCAATAACGAGCTGGTGACCCTAAATTCCTACGGTCAATCTCATCCTGTCGTCAAGGAGTCTCCAAGCGGCTCGGAACGGCACTGAGGAAGGTGGTGGCAACAGCAAAAAGCCAGGGTATTACCCTTGGGGGAGTTAGACATGGCAGTCTCACCCAGGTGATTATTATTAGTGCTTCAATTTTAAAAAACATTTTTCTCTTGTTTACAGGTGGTGGCTCTGCCCTGCTGTTGATGTCATGATAATTTCAGTCTATTTTGGATATTGTTGGATTGTTTTTACAAAAATCCTTTTTGGGTAAATATAGGGAATTTAATATTACTTAGAAATTAAATGGTATTGGTGATACGCATGGTTTGGGTGGGGATCCTGACCTCCCATAGTGGGCAGGGAGGGACATACTGTGTCTTCTATCCCCCATGCCCGTTTTCCAATTGTTTCCTGTCATTGTCTTGGAATGAGATTACTTAGTTTTGTCCTGACCCTTGCCGGAGCTCCTTGGCTGGGAGGGAAACAGTCGAATGTATAGTTATAGTTTTGGGAGATGATATTTTTTTCCTTGTAAATCATCTCTCTGTTATGCATTGTATTATGTTTAGTTTACATATTATATTATATGATTTGTAAACATGTGAGTGTATTCCTCTAAGTTGGGACCTGTGCTTGTGTCTGGAGGAGACTTTTGGGTGATCTCAAACTTAAGTACTTTGGCGGTGTTCTCTTGGGATCTACATCTGTTTCCTATTTAAACCAATTCCCCTTTGTCTCACCTTTTCTTTTGTGCTTTAATTGAAATTCTAGAACTTTTTACTATCCTATTTTCTTCCTTTTTACTGGCGCTGATATGACCTTAATGCGTTGCCGTAAAACCCTTAAAAACAAACAATGATACACATGGTAACTTTTACAAAAAATATTATTACAATGAATGTTTTCTTTTCTAAAAGCACTTTTTTTTTGTCTTTTTTTAGGGGGGTGGGGGGGGGGGGTTACAGTGCAAAATCAAACGCTCCAAAATAGATGATTGCACTTTCCTTTGCATTTTGTACATAAGATGTCAATACTCGTACTCATGTCTTGTCCCCCCCCCCCCCCTGGCCTCTCCTTTTTTTCTCCAGAATAAAATGGCTCTTATGCAAAGGTTTTTCACCAAGGCCATTCTCAGCAATACAGGATCTTTGGTGTCGATGAGAAATTCCATCCCAGCAATTTTTTTCCACGCATCTTCTACTGAAAAACTGCCGCAACATGATCTTTGTTCAGTTGATTGGTGTCCCCAACTAAAAGCCAAGGCAGAGAAGCGCCCACCACCGTCCCACAACAGTTCTATTGCCATCAATGAAAAGGTAACAGACAGCATCAGACCAATCTTTGAGTGACTTACTGGGGATGACCTTCTCCAGCGGTGTCTCCAGGGACGTACCCAAAATCCCAACAAATCTGTCCAATCGGTGATCTGGACATATGTACCTAAAGGCAGGTTTGTTGGGGGAACTCGAATAAAATTGGAACTTTATCTCGGCACTGGCCAATTCAATTCTGGGGCCCAGTCTCTACGCACCTTATAAAGGAAGCGGGACTAGCCATTTCACCAATACGATTCAATAGTCTGATGTCACGCCGCCCGGCAACGGCGGCCATCTTGGTTCTAAACAAGAAAATCATTACTTTTTATTTGTCATGCTGGCTAGAACTTTTCATATGCCTTGTGTAATGTGTAAAAGTCAAAACATGATCAAATGTATGTGTTATTTTTCCTCTGGATACCCTTTATGCTCGCCGGAGAAATATTTCATACGGGCGTCCGCCATTGTTTCGATAGTTTAGAGCCAGTGTTACTAAGTTACCATGCGTCATTAGGAAGGAAGTGACGTTACGACTGTTGAAGAGCATTTCAATTACTGTTGGTGATGCGCGTGACAAGGAGCGGATCATGAATTCAGAAAGGTCTGAAATGGAGGAGTCGAGGTGAAGGAAGGAAATTCGTCGCCAGGCCCATATTAGACTCCAGGCTACACTAGAGGAAGAGGAGGGGGGACCTGCCTACTCCTCTGGTGCTTTTTAATGTGAGATAATTTTTGCCATTGTTCTTTTTTTTATTTCACTTGTCAAAGTTTTTTGTTGATAGATAGATTTCTCAGAAAGCCCAAAAGATTTTTTTAATTCTCCGCTCTATTACAAAATTTGTCTCCCATAGTGGGCAGGGGGTACATACTGTGTCTTCTATCCCCTTATATCTGTTTTCCAACATGCTTTCAGGCTTTGTCTTGGAATGAGATTACTTGGTTTTGTCCTGGCCCTGGCCGGAGTCCCAGCTGGGAGGGAAACAGTCAAATGCATAGTTATTGTTTTGGGAGATGATATTTTTTTCCTTGTAAATCATCTCTCTGTTATGTATGTATTACTATATTTGTTATTTTTAATGTATAATGTAAGCATTTGAGTGTATTCCTCTTTGTTGAATTTTGTGCATGTGTCCGGATGAGACTTATAGGTGATCTCAAACTAAGTACATTGGTGGTATGCTCTTGGATTCTACATCTGATCCCTATTTGTTCCCAATTCCCCTTTGTCTTACTTTCTCTTGGCTGCTTTAATTGTAATTCTAGAACTTTTTACTATCCCATTTTCTTCCTTTTTACTGGCGCTGATATGACCTTAATGTGTTGCAAGCGCCGTAAAACCCTTAAAAACATAAAAACAAAAACAAAAGAAAATTTGTCCTTTATAATGTTTCTTATGACAGTTAATTTGAACCTAAATTTATTGCAATTGCCCTTTTATTGAAAATTTCATGATTTTTTTTTTATTTCTTTCAAAATGCTAATGTCCCCCATTTTTGAATCTCTGAACCGATACTTGAATATCCGCCTTTGTTTTGATGTTAGATACCTTGACAGTTTGACATTTATTTTTGGGATGTAAAATTAATTTCTGATAATATCGGGTATAATTTAGAACTTTATCGTAAGTATGCATAAAACAGCATCAATTTGCCATTGTTCATTTTTTGTCAAAATTTTGTAGATAGCTGCTCTCAGGCTCTCAGCTCTATTACAAAAATGTTCCTCTATAATGTTTGGAAATTGTTGGATTGTTTTTACAAAAATCCTTTTTGGGTAAATATAGGGAATTTAATTAGTTAATTAATTTGAAACTATATTTATTGCAATTGCACTCATATTGAAAATTGTGTGATTTTTTTTTTTCATCTCTTTCAAAATGCGAATTATCCCCGTTTTCCAAACTCTGAACCGATACATAAATATCTGACTATATTTCCCTTTTAGACACCTTAACAGTCTTTGTTCTTGGGATGTAAACTTAATTTCTGATAATTGTTGGGTGTAATTTAGAATTATATCGGAATAATGCATGAAATAGTATCATTTTGCCATTGTTCAATTTTCACGTTTGTTATGTATCTTTTGTTGATCTCAGATAGTGCATAGATTTTTTATTCCCATTTCTATAACAAAATTTTCCTTCATAGTGCTTCTTATGACAGTCATTTTGACACCAAATTTATTGCAATAGGACATGTTTTGAAAATTTTATAATTTTTTTTCATTTCATTCAAATTGCTAATTTTCCCTGTTTTTGAAACTCTGAACCAAGACATAAATATCCGCCTATATTTTGATATTAGACTCCCTAGCAGTCTTACATTCTTTCTTCTTAGATTATTACCTAAATTTCTAATGATATTATGTATGATTAAGAACTTTATTGCAATATTCAAAAATATGGTATCATTTTGCGAACTATTTTAACGTTTTTCTCAAAATATGTTTTTTTGGTAAACGTGTTGTTCGGGACGGGGTTTTTAAAAACTTAATTATCATCCGATCTTTACCAAATTTTCACCAGTTATGGCCAATTATCTGTTCTATGCCCTGACAGAGAGCTTTTAGACGTTTCATCTTTAGTTTTTATATTATTATGGTTTGAAATTTATGACCGCCCATATTTTTGTCGTAATTTGCTTATCATGATTTAAAAAAATAAAAATAAAACAATGTCATTGAAAATGAAAATTCTGGCTCTGTTAGTTCGTTCATTGGAGTGAAAAGTACATGCTTGCAAGTTTTTATGATGATATATTCATAAGTGTGTGAATGGCATCCGTCTCAAATCAATGTCCAAAAAATCCAAAATGGCCGCCGCGGGGCCACATTTCTGAAAATAAAAGTGATTTTTTTTTGTGATATACCTTTTATTTGGTGTATTTCAATCACCAATAGCGATAAAATTGATGAAACATGGATATATTCCAATTTCACTCAGAACCCAACACTTGAAGTAAGTGAGAAAACGAGGTTTAAAAAGAGGAAATTCTATTTTTAGATTTTATTCATCTCCGCTTTAGAGAGTCTCGGATAATTTAAATATCTTCTTCTAGGTTCCATGCCTGGTCCAGGCTTCGGATACTGCATGAATTATCTCTCTCCATTCCTCCCTGTCTCTTGCTTTTTCAAACAGCTCTTGGATTGTTAGGTTGGTGAAGCCCTTCAGTTGGTCTATGAGTGTTTTTCTTTGTCTCCCCCGGGCGCGTTTACCAGGTATTTTTCCACAACTTGCCAGGTATTCATTCTTATCTTTCCTTACTATGTGTCCGAAAAAGGATAGTTGTCGATCCACTATTAAGGGCATTAGTTTCCTTTGTTGGTATGTTTGTTTTAGCACTTCTTCGTTCGTTTTGTGTGCAGTATACGATATCCTCTGCATCCTTCTCAAGCACCACATTTCAAAAGCTTCAATGTTCTTTTGTGTTTCTGCACTTGTAGTCCAGCTTTCGCATCCGTATAACAAGATTGGCCACACGTAGCACTTCAAGACTCGGAATCTAATCCCGAACGACATCTGTTTGTTTTTCAAAATGTTTCCCAGGTCCATGAAGGCCTGTTTGGCTTGAGTTATTCTTGCTCGTATGTCTCGGTTACATCTTCCATCTGTTGTCACTATTGAACCTAGGTATTTAAAACTTTCTACGTTGGTAAGTTGCTCGCCGTGAATCGTTATATTGCAGGTGTTGTTGTTTTCGGGGTTTTTCTGTATTACCATGCATTCCGTTTTGGTGATATTCACTTCCATTCCCTTGGCTTCACTATCTACTACCACTTTGTCAACAATCTTTTGAAGGCAGGCATCTATCAAAATCGGAAACTCTACAGGAAATTCCATTCCTATTAAGAAAGGAGTCCGTCAAGGGTGTGTTGCCTCACCAGATCTGTTTAATCTATACCAAGAAACAATCATGAGGGGCATAAATAATATGGAGGGAATAAAAGTAGGAGGTCACAACATAAATAATATAAGATACGCAGCATCAGAAATCCAACTTCAAAAGATTGTTGAATTTAAATATACACAGATTCAAATAGTTCTTTAAAAAGTCGTTTAATCGTTTGTTTGTTGTTGTTTTTTTTTTTTTGTTTTTTTTTTTTGCAAATGCAGAGCTACAAACAAAAATGAACATTCGGACGTCAGCGACCGTTCGTTCAAGTCTACCTTCATTTTTCTTGGTCAACGGAAGGGCGCGCCATTCTCTACAGGTTTTAATGAGCGTTGGGCCGGAAATCGGATGTCAACTGGATACTTCGTGTTTCCTGGAACCTGGATAAAACACTCCATCTGCATGGAAAGACACTTCCGTAATTACTCTCTTGACCAACAGGCAAAACGAATAAAAGTTAGCAGCAGAAATAAAAATCGCAATTCAGATGATTTAAATCTAAGATGGTAAGCAATCAATAACATAATTTACAGTGTGCGGCTATGTGATCTAGTGGTATGACACTCGCTTTCGGGTCGAAAAATCCTGGATTCGAGCCTCGCTTGGCGCATAGTTGAGTCCTTGGAAAAGTTTCTTTACTCACATTCTGTCATTGTTCTTTTTGTGTAAAATGAGTACATGGCCGTTACAGCGTTGTCTATTCCGGAAAAAATTGTAACATCGCCTAACAGGCGTCATGTCTCATTCTACATATTACGTGTTGTTGTAGTCATGGACCCTTTGGAAATCGCTTTGAGCACGTTTAGTGGCTATTGTGCTAAATTAAAGCTCACGTTTAAAAAAAAGTTTTAATGAACGTTGGGCCGGAAATCGGATGTCTACTGGATATTTCCTGTCTCCGCCATGTTTCCTGGAACCTGGATAAAACACTACACCTGCATGGAAAGACACTTTTGAGCTTGTATATAACGTAATGTCCACTAAATGTGCCCAGAGCGCTTTACAAGGGGTCCCTGGCCAACAGCAACATTTAATGTTTAGGACGGGACATGACGCCTGTTAGGCTTCCGTAATTACTCTCTTGACCAACAAGCAAAACGAACAAAAGTTAGCAAGAGAAAGAAAAATCGTAATTCAGATGATATGACTCAAAGACGATAACCAATCAATAGCATTTAACCTGTCACGAATGCTTACAGCTCCAACTTACCTATGGTTAACTTATAAAATTTAAGACAAATTATTCACCTCACATATAAATTATAAGACAGAATAAACGCCTCCTTTATAGACTTTGAGACAAAATAAACGCCTCACATATAAATTATAAGACAGAATAAACGCCTCCTTTATAGACTTTGAGACAAAATGAACACCTCACATATAAATTATAAGACAGAATAAACGCCTCCTTTATAGACTTTGAGACAAAATAAACAACGCCTCACAGATAATCCAATATGTCCACGCTGTGGGCAAGAACCCGAGACGGCAGAGCATCTAGTCGAAAGGTGTGTTGTGACTATGCTACCCGGCGGGTTTGCGACGGTGCACGAATGCGGACCGGACTTTGCTGATTGGGTCGATCGTCATAACATAATAGTGTGAACCATAAGAGGCTGCTGCTGCCTCACAGATAAATTATAAGACAGAGTAAACGGCTCCTTTATATATTTTTTAAATAGAATAAATGTTTAATAGAACAAATGCCTTACCTATAATTAATTGAAGAGAGAATAAACGCTTCAATTGAAGAAAGTGAATAACATCTCTAGAATTTCAAGAAATTTGAATTCCCTTTTCCCAATAACTTTGGCTTCAAATTCAATTTTATTTCCAGTGATTTCCGATTTACTAACAGATTAAGACGGCGGGTCACGATATTGAGTAAATGCATTTGATACCAAATTCAGTCCCTTGATTGATGACCAAATAGTCTAATAATAATAATAATAATAATAATAATAATAATAATAATAATAATAATAATAATAATAATAATAATAATAATAATAATAGTAGGCACCTAATGGAAGTCGAAAAACAATAACAAAGAGAAGAGTGTTGTCGACTTTCTTCATTCTAATGTTTGCAAACAGCGAGCTATGCTTGTGGGCGAGAGGATGTGTCACAAATCCCTTGTTTCGATTGGCCAAAATTATATCTACTGGTTAATCACAAAGACATATTTAAGCGGGACTCGCATCTCATTGTTGTGGCATTCTTAAGAAAACGCTTAAATAGTCGTAACGTCACTTCCCTCGTAATGACGCATGGTAACTTAGTAACTGGATCTAAACTATCGGAACAATGGTGGACGCCCTAATGAAATATTTCTTTTTTTTTTTAATTTTGACTTTTACGCATTCTGATCACAAGACATATGAAAAGTTCTTGCCAGTATGAAGAATAAAATGTACCGATTTTCTTTGTTTAGAACCACGATGGCTGCCGTTGCAGGGCGACGTGACATCAGACTATTGAATCCAATTGTGTGTTTTGTGAGTGTTGTTCACTCGTAAGAAACCATCAAGCCCTGAGATACTTGTGTTTATTTGTCTGTGTTAATCTCATTATACTGTCTACTGTGTTGGGCACAACTGAGGCACGGAATTTGTGACAAACGCATTCCCCTCATATAGATAGTATGAAGTTGACGTCACCCGGGTCTTTGTTTTTGCTTTTTCCCATCCGCGTTTATTAATATTTCTCACTAAACTGTATTAACCAGACTATAAAAGTTCATGGTTACATACACATAGTTTGTGTGTTGGTCAGTTATACTTCCGGATTGCAATGTTGTGAGCATCTTAGCCAAGCGCATACTATCTATTTTAAAAAATGTATAAAATCTTTCCTTGGATAGCATACCTGAAATTTTTTTCGCTTCATTTATCATACTTTTACAATAGATCATATTACGGTCAATATGGCTGACACTCGTTGATGTACAGATCTTTGCTCGACAGATAACTCATTTCTGCGATGAAGAAAACCAACAAATTCTGTGAACTCAATATTGACCAAAGACAATTGGAGAATCTTCACCGCAAAAAAAGAATGTCCGAAGATGCTGCGAAGTCGGATGACATCGAAAGCGAAAGATTTTAAGTCAGTGAGTCACAAGATAAGGGAACTGAAACAAGAAATGACCTTCTCAATCTTCTCAGTAAATACCAGTTGCCAGTACCACCAGGCACGATTAAAGATGGTTCCCAACACAGATTACACAGGACCAAGTAGTCTGTGGTTCCCAACGAGCGTATTAACGTGCTTCTTGTTATTGGTTATCGATCGCGAGCCAACCATTTTGTCACTCAGCGCACTTCCGCTCCGAGGCGGAAAATCATCAGCAGGGCGCTTAGATTCACATCTGTTTTGATAGCGGATTGGAATAATATGGTGCATTTCAATCGATCAAAAAGAAGTGTTCATGATACAGTGTCCGAGAAAGCAGGAATGAAATAATAAAAAAAAAAATCAATTCCAAAGAATCAGCCTCCCGCCTTGATTGGTGATCGAACCTCAGACCTCCTGATTTCCGGTCAGACATGCTACTATTACACCATAGATGTTACCCCTTATCTTACACCAATGCCTGCTCCCAAACGTGTCACTCTGTATTTCAATCGTGGTATTGTAACTGGCCTACGGAAACGGCCTACACAATAAGAAAATTGCGACCCATCGTCTCTAACCGTCTTAGGTCAA
>NC_088360.1:100326263-100366263 GCF_034508935.2 Berghia stephanieae
GATGGATACCATTAAAATTTGAAGCTTGGTATGAGAGTTTGGTACCAGAGGAGAATGAACCTGACACTAAAGGAGGTGGGCACCAGTGGGGAGTGAACCTGGGACTATGTAAACAGGATATCAGTGGGAAATAAACCTTGGACTAAAGGGACATGGATACCAATGAAAGTTGAAGCCGGATATAAGAGCTTGGTACCAGAGGAGAATGAACCTGACAAAAAAGGGGGTGGGCGCCAGTGGGGAGTGAACCTGGCACTATGTAAACAGGATATCAGTGGGAAATAAACCTTGGACTAAAGGGACATGGATACCATTGAAAGTTGAAACCGGATATGAAAGTTTGGTACCAGAGGAGAATGAACCTGACACTATAGGGGGTGGGCGCCAGTGGGGAGTGAACCTGGGACTATGTAAAAAGGATATCAGTGGGAAATAAACCTGGGACTAAAGGGAGATGAATACCATTGAAAGTTGAAACCGGATATGAGAGTTTGGTACCAGAGGAGAATGAACCTGACACTATAGGAGGTGGACGCCACTGGGGAGTGAACCTGGGACTATGTAAAAAGGATATGAGTGAGAAATAAACCTGGGACTAAAGGGAGATGAATACCATTGAAAGTTGAAGCCGGATATGAGAGTTTGGTACCAGAGGAGAATGAACCTGACACTATAGGAGGTGGGCGCCAGTGGGGAGTGAACCTGGGACTATGTAAAAAGGATATCAGTGAGAAATAAACCTGGGACTAAAGGGAGATGAATACCATTGAATGTTGAAGCCGGATATGAGAGTTTGGTACCAGAGGAGAATGAACCTGACACTATAGGAGGTGGGCGCCAGTGGGAGTGAACCTGGGACTATGTAAACAGGATATCAGTGGGAAATAAACCTCGGACTAAAGGGAGATGGATACCATTGAAAGTTGAAGCCGGATATGAAAGCTTGGTACCAGAGGAGAATGAACCTGACACAAAAGGGGGTGGGCGCCAGTGGGGAGTGAACCTGGGACTCAGGGAATTGCACACCAGTGGGGAGTTAACCTGGGAATATGTATAAAGGATATCAGTAGGAAATATATCTGGGACTAAAGGGAGATGTATACCATTGGGAGTTGAAGCCGGATTTATTTCCCACTGATATTCTTTTTTAGATATTCACAGGTTAACTCCCCACTGGGGTGCAATTCCCTGACTCCCAGGTTCACTCCCCACTGGCGTCCACCTTTTATAGTGTCAGGTTCATTCTCCTCTGGTACCCAACTCCTATAGTTCGGCTCGGATACCCACAGTTATCCATCTCCCACAGTCCCAGGTTAACTCCAAATTGGTGTGCACTTCCCTGAGTCCCAGGTTCACTCCCCTCTGGCGCCCACCCCCTTTTGTGTCAGGTTCATTCTCCTCTGGTACCAAGCTTTCATATCCGGCTTCAACTTTCAATGGTATCCATCTCCCTTTAGTCCGAGGTTTATTTCCCACTGATATCCTGTTTACATAGTCCCAGGTTCACTCCCCACTGGCGCCCACCTCCTATAGTGTCAGGTTCATTCTCCTCTGGTACCAAACTCTCATATCCGGCTTCAACATTCAATGGTATTCATCTCCCTTTAGTCCCAGGTTTATTTCTCACTGATATCCTTTTTACATAGTCCCAGGTTCACTCCCCACTGGCGCCCACCTCCTATAGTGTCAGGTTTCTCTCTCCTCTGGTACCCAACTCCCAAATCCGGCTTTAACTCCCAATGGTATCCACCTCCCTTTAGTCCAAGGTTTATTTCCCACTGATATCCTGTTTACATAGTCCCAGGTTCACTCCCCAATGGCGCCCACCCCCTTTTTTGTCAGGTTCATTCTCCTCTGGTACCAAGCTCTTATATCCGGCTTCAACTTTCAATGGTATCCATGTCCCTTTAGTCCAAGGTTTATTTCCCACTGATATCCTGTTTACATAGTCCCAGGTTCACTCCCCACTGGCGCCCACCTCCTTTAGTGTCAGGTTCATTCTCCTCTGGTACCAAACTCTCATACCAAGCTTCAAATTTTAATGGTATCCATCTCCCTTTAGTCCCAGGTTTATTTCCCACTGATATCCTTTTTACATATTCCCAGGTTAAATCCCCACTGATGTGCAATTCCCTGAATCCCAGGTTCACTCCCCACTGGCGCCCACCTTCTATAGTGTCAGGTTCATTCTCCTCTGGCACCCAACTCCTATAGTTCGGCTCGGATACCCACAGTTATCCATCTCCCACAGTCCAAGGTTAACTCCCAATTGGTGTGCACTTCCCTGAGTCCCAGGTTCACTCCACACTGGCGCCCATCTCCTATAGTGTCGGGTTCATTCTCCTCTGGTACTAAACTCCCATATCCGGCTTCAACTTTCAATGGTATCCATCTCCCTTTAGTCCCAGGTTTATTTCCCACTGATATCCTTTTTACACAGTCCCAGGTTAACTCCCCACTGGTGTGCAATTCCCTGAATCCCAGGTTCACTCCCCACTGGCGCCCACCTTCTATAGTGTCAGGTTCATTCTCCTCTGGTACTCAATTCCCATATCCGGCTTCAACTTTCAATGGTATCCATCTCCCTTTAGTCCCAGGTTTATTTCCCACTGATATCCTTTTTACACAGTCCCAGGTTAACTCCCCACTGGTGTGCAATTCCCTGACTCCCAGGATCACCCCCCACTGTTGCCAAACTCCCATAACTTTGCCGGATATTGTCGGGTTTCGGCGGGTTTCGGCGGGTTTCGTAATAAAGCACTAATTCTTTTTTACGAAACCCGCCGAAACCGGCCGATAAACTTAGTCTCAGGTTCACTCCCGACTGGTGTACACTTCCCTGAGTCTCGGGTTCACTCCCCACAGTTGTCTACTTCCCATAACTTTGCTGTATATTGTCGGGTTTCGCCGGGTTTCGGCGGGTTTCGGCGGGTTTCGTAAAAAAGCACTGGTTCTTTTTTACGAAACCCGCCGAAACCCAGTCCCAGGTTCACTCCCCAATGGTGTACACTTCCCTGAGTTCTAGGTTCACTCCCCACAGCCACCTACTTCCCATAACTTTGTCGGGATTCGTCGGGTTTCATCGGGTTTCGGCGGGTTTCGGCGGGTTTCGGCGGGTTTCGCAGGGTTTCGGCGGGTTTCGGCGGGTTTCGTAAAAAAGACACACCGCTCCTGACTCGGTTTGATCTGGAGGAAAGTGCTTTTGACATTATTTGTCAATTGTTACTGCGCATTTTAACGACAATGAAATTGAATAGTTTTAAGTCTGATTCCATTGTCCATAATATGGATCCAAAGGGATACTTTTTTCCTCTACAATATTATTAGTTCATCATCACCCTGTCTAATCACATGACAAGCTTTTCATTTTCTTCTATTCATTTTTTTTTTAATTACAGCTTTGGGGGGTCCTAATTAATGAAATGCCTTAGATGACATCCTTCGACAAACTTCAGCTTTCAGGGGTACCCCCTTGAATGACCTTTGACCCCTTCCCGCCCTTTGTGACCATGGCCTCCAGCCATAAGCCAATCATAGCAATGTCGTTGATGGACCTTCTCAGAGTCTGCCATGGCATGGTTTAAACTGATAACGCGGAAAGATCGATATTGTGCCCCCCCCCCCCCCCCCCCCCCCCCTCTTTACCCACACCTTACTTCTCTCTCTTTCTCTATATTATACATATATTAATCTTACTCACACGCACACAAATTCAGCCCGTAGAGAGACCCTCTCTATCTAATTTTCTATCTATCCATCCATCCATCCATTCATGCATCCATCTATCTATCTATCTATCTATCTATCTATCTATCTATCTATCTATCTATCTATCTATCTATCTATCTATCTATCTATCTATCTATCTATGTATCTACATATTATATCCATCTCCTATCGCTATTCATCTAACTTCATATCAATCTATCCATCTAATTATCTATTTACTTATTTGTCTATCTATCTATCTATCTATCTATCTATCTATCTATCTATCTATCTATCTATCTATCTATCTATCTATCTATCTATCTATCTATATATATATTATATATATATATATTATATATATATATATATATATATCCCTCCATCCATCCATCCATCCATCCATCCACTATCTATCTATCTATCTATCTATCTATCTATCTATCTATCTATCTATCTATCTATCTATCTATCTATCTAATCTATATATATATATATATATATATATATATATATATATATATATCCCTCCATCCATCCATCCATCCATCCATCCATCTATCTATCTATCTATCTATCTATCTATCTATCTATCTATCTACATGTCTATCTATCTATCTATCTATCTATCTATCTATCTATCTATCTATCTATATGTCCATCCATCTATTTATCAATCTATCTATCTTCATTATCATCTTTACATAATGTGATGAATTCACAGATCTGTCTTATATTATTTCAATACGTTTCAACAGCCGTAACGTCACTTCCCTCGATATGATGCATGGTAACTTAGTAACTGGCTCTAAAATATCGGAGCATAAAAGCGTATTCAGATGGGGAAAAAAAACATAAATTTGATTATGTTTTGACTTTTACACATTCTGATCAGAAGACATATGAAAATTTCTAGCCAGCATGAAGAATAAAAAGTACCGATTTTCTTTGTTTAGAACCACAATGGCCGCCGTTGCTGGGCGACGTGTCCTCAGACAGTTAAAATGTGTTAGCGATTCGTCAAGCTTTGAAAACTATGATCCTCTTTTCTATATCGCGCGGGGCGAGAGACGCATGCGCACAACCACCATGGCGTTCTCTCTCTAATAACTTTTCCGCCGGTGACGTCACAGACGATGGGTGATCTGATAATTGAACGCAATTATGGGTCTGATTTAACATTGGTGTAATGGACAATACTTTGCGTCGGTATGAGAGTATTTCCATTAAAACAATGTGACTATAACAATTTGGGTTTTCAAACCTGCAAATAAGTTCACGTCGACCTGGCGCGATAAGAATATTGACATACCTCGTTGATTCCTTTGATCTCTATTAATAGAGTTACCAATTTTTAAAAATTCCAGGATCTGCACAGAGGAAGTAAAAAAGATTACGTAAGTTCATGTCTAGTTATTTGTTAAGTGGGTCTCATAACAAAAAGTTGTGACCCACCAAACCAAAGCGGTATTATGCCGGGAAGAACCCGGTGCTTTAAGTTCAATTTTACTCTAAGTCTCAGACTATATCATTTGAGTTGAAAACAGAAGAATGTTTTCTTTGAGGGCATGGATTTTATTCCTTATACTTCATTTTAAAAGATTATCAGACCTGCAAATATGGCCACACCGTCTCTGACCGTCTTCACTCCCATGAGATCTTAATAAAATAATTTATTTTACTCACTCAACCCTAACACCGACTATATCCGTAGTTTAGCCGGGTTACTTTTACCCCATGCCTATTTATTACATTTTTCTGAGACAAATTATAGGCGTAATATCAACGCTAATGTTGTTCGTTTTTACATGTTAATGGTAGTTGAAGAAAGCTATATATGTACAAGCTAATTTTTAATACATTTTTTTCCAATTTTGAAAAGTAGCAACAATCTCTAGGAGTGAGTTAACCATTTGCGTTGAGGGTTTATCAATTATTATTTTTTTCAATTATAAAAATTGCATGGACTTGAGAACTTCAACTTCTTTTTGCTGTGATAGCTATAAAATAGTCCTTCAGAGCCATTCAGCCCATGGAGCCGGAGTTTATCCCGATTTCTATAGCGTGAAATGGACAATAGCAATTACTTGCTATCCTTTGGATAGGACGCTAGTCTATCGCAAAGTACTTTCCGCCAAATCTAACAGACTCAGCTATCCATTCACTGCTGGGTGGACAGGTGAGGGGGGGGGGTGTCAGAAAAAAACTCGACTTCACCCGGGGATCGATCTCGGTCCCTTTGCGTGTGAAGTGAGTGCTCTACCAACTGAGCTATCAGGACCCCCTGTGGTAGCTATAAAATTATAATAAATTGAGCTTTATATAGCGCAATATCCACTAAATGTGCTCAAAGCGCTTTACAAGGGTCCCTGCTCAACAGCAACATTTAACATGTAGGACGGGAAATGACGCCTGTTAGGCGATATTACAATTTTTCGGACAAAGCAACACTGTTAACGGCCAGGTACTCATTTTACACCTGAGTACGGTGAGAGAATGTGAGTAAAGAGCTTTTTCCAAGGACTCAACTATGCGCCGAGCGCGAGGCTCGAACCCAAGACCTTCCGATCGATCCTAAAGCGAGTGTCATACCACAAGACCACATAGCCGCACATAACCAGGGATGATTTATATTAATTCCTCGGCTACAACCTGGATTGAATCGCTTTTCATTTGGTACAAAGTTGGAATAATTTTTTGACATCCATCTTAATTCGGTATCAAGTTGGGTTGAATTGACTTAATTTGACTTAAGGCCTTTCGCGTCCAAATCATCCGATCGGGACGCCTCGGCTGCCTCTCTAATCATCCGTGTCATTTTCTTCCACTGTTCAGGGTCTTTTGCTGTGGATGCTAGTTTCGAGAAGTCTACCTTTGATTTTAATACTTTGTTCTTCTGAAGGCGTTTTAAGAATCTGTTGAGGACAGTGTGAATTGACGTGGGTGGTCTACCTTGATATTTTTTGTGTCCGGATAGGGTGAAAAAAGTATTCATGGCTTTATTAGCTGGTATATTTACATCTCTTCTGAGTATATGTCCAAAAAGCCGCCATCTTGCCTCCAGGATTTGAATTGAGTTCTTATAATATTATGGCCAGATTTTCGTAAACAGGTGCATGCGTAAGCTACTCAGAATAAAATGGATGGATAGAATAAAAAATGAAGTAGTATGGAAAAGAACACAGCAGAAACCAGTGGGAGAGGAAATAGGAAGAAGACGATGGAGGTGGATTGGACACACGCTTAGAAAGGACGACTCCACTATAACAAAGAAAGTATTGGACTGGAACCCTCAGTGCAGAAGATCAAGGGGAAGGCCACGAGGAACATGGAGAAGAATTAAAGAAGCTGATCTACAGAGAAGTGGTAAGACCTGGAATGAAATTTAAAAGATAGCTCAGGATAGAGAAGGATGGAAACTGTCTGTGGGCTATACCCTGATCCAGGGTGTAAAGGGCAATGATGATGAATATTATGGCAGAGAAGTCGTAAAAATTCTATTCTTCTGGTTCCAAACTCTTTGGAAGTGCATATATAATCATTCATTTGGGGGGAGACTAACAATGAATAGGTTACACATTGAATCATAAGGTGACATAACTATTTTGGTAGCAGGATGTAGATGCAGATTCTTAGGATTACGGGACGTAAAAGTGCGAGGATAGATGATCTATATTAACCCCCTCCTTGCCACCCATAGGAAAATCATCACATTTGTTAAGATGCAACCAATATTATAGGGAATGAGATTAGCGGAAGGGTAGCGTCCCTTGATTGGACGTCACCTTATTTAGAAAACGTCATAATGGTTTTGCGCATGCGTCTCTCTTGTCATCGCTTTCGGTAAATGTCTCATGACGCACAACCAACATGACTTTCTCTCTCTAATAACTTTTCCGCTCGTGACTTCCAATCAAGGGACGCTACTCTTCCGCTAATCTCATTCCCTATTGTCATTCAAATTTCTTTTGTACATCACAATATTTGAACAAAAATATTTGATATAGTTAAAGTATGGTAACACTGTGTTGAAGAGATCGATTAGCAGGGGAAAAAATATGTATTGCAAAAACCAACAGATTTTGTGTTTGAGTGAAATAAATCTATTTTGTATAGGTTGGGTGTGAAGTTTTGAGAGAGCGAGCAGAATATAATTATACTAGAAAATGCGATGTTTTTACTCTGAAACAAGAATATGAACTACACAAGGTTTGTATCCAGTCCTTCGGAAGAATGACTTCACACTTCCAATTGGAACCAGATTTTTGACGTCAGACTTTTGTTCCCGATTGAATTTTAATTTTTTTTAAAATAAAAATAATAAATAAAATTCCTTTATTCGTCCCACAGGGAAATTTTTTCTCTAGGGTCTATTCCAAGGGAAGACTGGAATAACCCAAACGTCAGCCGCAGTGCAGCGCCGCCAGTTGAACTAGGGCGAGGTGACTTGCTCAAGGCCACACAGCGCAGCGGCGGGTGATCGAGCTCGGTACCTTTCGGGTACGAAGCAAAGACCACACCGCTGAGCCCCCTACAAGTAAAAAGAATCAAAATTATAAATTTGATACCAAACTAGTCTGGAAAAAGAAATGAATGTCATTCTTCTCAATAAGTGGTATTAATGCAAATAAAATTTCATTTTCATAAAAGTTAATCTGTTATATCGGAATGAACTGAATTGACAGTAGTGCCGCGCTGAAGACCGGTCTGGACCGCGGTCCGACGGTCTTTTAGCTGTGAACCGAAGACCGGTCCCAGAGGGGAAGATCGGCGGCGGTCCTCACTTCTTATCACCTTTCAACTAGTGCGGGGCGGTCCTTGCAAGGACCACGGTCCTACGGTCTCGCGCCATAGCCTACTACTTCCCCAGCGATTCGTTGCTTCGGTTGCCTATCTTCCACCAATCACCACCCATCCCACTTAATTAATCGCACCCACCCCCTTTGCCATACACTAAACGACACAGACGACCATACAGGCAGACGACCACCAACCTCCACTCCGCAAACCGCCCTTTCGTGTGTGAGATGGGGGAACAGGAGGCGCACGCCTTGGACGATTCCATTATACGGGGTAAATTTCAAAATTTACTACACCATAATGATCGCAATGACAATGATCTATGGTGAAGGCATGACCCCTCTTCTCTAATGGGTTATTGTTTGAAATGTATGTGACTACAAAAGATGTGTGTGTTTGTGTGTGTGTGTGTGTGTGTGTCGAACCTAGCAAGTAGCAAATCCGATTTTTTGTTTTCTTTTGTCCATCTCTTGTCACCACTCCTTTCTATCGCAGTGTTGTCATTTAAAATAATACAATAATATTAAAATTTCGTTTGGTGTTTTTACTAATCAAATAATATGAGTTTCATTAGTTTCTTCCTTCCAAAAAACCCAGTTATAACGTCTGAATTTTAAAAAAGTCCAATAGAATATTTGGGGACCCCGATAGCTCAGTTGATAGAGCACTCTCTTTATACGCAAAGGGCCAGAGATCGATCCCGGGTGCAGTCGATTTTTTTCTGAATCCCTGTCTACTCAGCAATGAATGGGTAGCTGAGTTTGTTAGATCTGGCGAAAAGTCACCATCGACCCCTCTTATCACCTCATCCACCCCCTCTTATTATAACTTCACGTCTCTCTCTCTTACTCTTCAATGCTCGCTGCCCTCTAATGTGTGTGTGTGTGGGGGGGGGGGGAGGGGGGGGGGAGGAGTTGCGTGTGTGTATCAACGCCACGAATAACTCGATCAACGCCTTGGGCGATGCCATTATCTCCGTTAATGGGGATAAATTTCAAATTTTATTAAATTATCAAAGTAACAATGAAGTACGGTGAGCAAATAAAGAAGGCATCACCCCTCTTCTCTAATTAGGTTACAATTTGAAATGAGTGTGACTACTCCGTGTGTTTTACTCCTGTAGGCCACGGTTTTCATCGTGTAGCGGTCTTTAACGGTTCAAGAATGAACGGACCGGTCCTAGGACCGGTCCTTGCGGTCTTCATTTCCCAAGGACCGTAGGACCGTGGTCCTTAAGCTTGCCAAGGACCGCCCCGCACTAATTGACAGTCAAAAATGCTCAAAACAAAGGTTGTATAATAAATATATATATATATATATATATATTATATATATATATATAATATATATATATATATATATATATATATATATATATAAACAAAAAAATCTAGAGCTTTTATGTAGCGCAAAAAATCACTAATTGTGTTCAAAGCGCTTTAAAGGGGTCCCTGACCAACAGCAACACGTAACATGTAGAACGAGACAGAACGCCTGTTACAAGAGTACAGTGAGTGAGAGAATGTGAGTAATATATATATATATATATATATATATATATATATATATATATATATATATATATATATATATATTACATATATATAAACAAAAAAAAAAAATAAGGGGGAAAACAGATCCTCCATTCAATGAAGGAATTTAATTTAAACCGAGTTCTGTAAGTTTTTAAACTTAACTGAGCTTTAAGCCTTCTCCAATTTTGCCTTTGTTTTAAAAAAACAAAAACAAACCACAGTATATATGCAATGGCAACCAAATAGCACATACTATGTTCTTCAATAAAACAGCAGAATTGTACAGGCTGTTAGAGAAGGCTGTGATCACATAAAATATTAAACTTATGATTACATGTGAAGAAAAGTCCATGTCATTGTGCCTATGTTGTAAACGTTTCTTGGAATTGAAAGGAAAAAATATCATAATAATAGTATTTATAATAATAATAACAATAATATTGTTGCGATTTAACTTCCTGTTCGACTGACAATAATAATAATAATAATAATAATAATAATAATAATAATAATAATAATAATAATAATAATAACAATAATAATAATAATAATAATAATAATAATAATAATATATAATAATAATAATAATAATAATAATATGCATAATATTATTGAAAGGGTCGCCATGATCTTACTGTATTTATTTTGAAATCATAAAGTTTGAATCATAATGTGAGCTACAAGCTAAAAAAGAGCGGGTTTTTTGTCGAAAGGAGGTGGGGGGTGGGGGGGGGGTGGGGGGGGTGGAGGCTATGAAGATATTAAAAGTTGAATTTAAAGTGAAATCGACCGACAATAATAACAATAATAATAATAATAATGAATAATAATAATAATAATAATAATAATAATAATATAATAATAAATAATAATAATAATAATAATAATAATAATAATAATAATAATAATAATAATAACATGCACATTATTGAAAGGGTCGCCATGATCTTACTGCATTTATTTCGAATTCATGTTTGAATCATAATGTGAGCTACCAGCTAAAAAAAGAGGTCTTTTGTCTAAAGGGGTAGGGGAGAAGGGGGGGGGGGGGCTGGGAATGAGGGGGGGGGGTGGAGGAGGCTATAAAGATACAAAAAGTTGAAATTAAAGTGAAATTATGAAATTTCACCAAAATTTCATATGTGACTTCTCACTCAAAACTGTGTTAAGTCGGGATGAGCCTGGTACTGGACATTAAATTAATAGCCAGAAATGTGAAACATGGGGAATGGTTCTATTTGTTTTAGTGGAAAATAATAATAATAATAATAATAATAATAATAATAATAATAATAATAATAATAATAATATACTTTATTCATCCAAAAAATTGTACAGTGCGGCTATGGGGTATCGTGGCATGACACTCGCTTTTGGATCTTTGCCCCTCTTACTAGTCTGTGGGTCCTGAATTCGAGCCTCGCTCGGCACATAGTTGAGTCGTCCTCGGAAAAGGCTCTTTATTCACACTCTCACCGTACTCAAGTGTAAAATGAATACCTGGCCGTTAACAGCGTTGACTCTGTCGGGGGAAAAAATGTAAAATCACCTAACAGGCGTCATTACACGTTCTACATGATACATGTTGCTGTTGGTCAGTGAACCCTTGTAAAGCGTTTTGAGCACGATTAGTGGATATTGCGCTTTTGAAAGCTCAATGCGCATAGAGCTGTTTGTATAATATAATACTATATGGAATAGTGCGGTATAAATGATTTACATTATTCTTATTATTATAACCGACAAACCAAAGAGAGGACCCCTCTCTTTTGTATATGGGTGTACCTGCTTTGAGATGTGGGATAGAAGAATGTTGAGGCTATCGTGGACAGACAGGTATACGAACGAGGAAGTGTTGGAGAAGGTGAGAAAGGGAAGAATATTGATCGATACCATCAGAAAAGAGGCAGTTACAGTTTCTGGGACATGTGTGGAGAAGAGACGGAATAGAAAAGAGAAAAGTTGGTAACATCTGGGATGATCGAAGGAAAGGGAGCTAGAGGAAGACAAAGAATGACTTACCTATTTAAATAACCTAAAAATGGCCAAATGTGATTTTAAAAGCAACACAGATTTCATGCGCACCACAGAGGATCGTGATTCGTGGAGACAGCTGACCGGCAACGTGCTCAAGACACAAGCCACGATGGATGCTGATGTACCAATTGCATTCAGTAGTCTGATGTCACGCGCCCGGCAACGGCGGCCATCTTGGTTCTAAACAAAGAAAATCATTACTTTTTATTCTTCATGCTGGCTAGAACTTTTCATTCCCTTTTCATATGCCTTGTGATCAGGATGTGTAAAAGTCAAAACATGAGCAAATTGATGGGTTTTTTTTTCCTCTGGATACGCGTTTAAGCTCGCCGGAGAAAATTTCATACGGCGTCCGCCATTGTTCCGATAGTTTAGAGCCAGTGTTACTAAGTTACCATGCGTCATTAGGAAGGAAGTGACGTTATGACTGTTGAAGACTATTGTACCCATAGCATTGCAATCTAGAGTATAGATAGTATGCAGATGACGTCACTCAGGCCTTTGTTATTGTTTTTGCCATCCTCGTTTGTGAGTTGTTCTCACTAAACTGTATTAACCAGACTATAAAAGTTCATGGTTACACAGAGTTTGTGTGTTGGTCCGTTATAGATAGTATGCGCTTGGCTAAGAAGCTCATAACATTGCCACCCGGAAGTATAACGGACCAACACACAAAACTATCTGTATCCATGAACGTTTATAGTCAGGTTAATAGATAGTATGCAGATGACGTCACTCAGGCCTTTGTTATTGTTTTTGCCATCCGCGTTTGTGAGTTGTTCTCACTAAACTGTATTAACCAGACTATAAAAGTTCATGGTTACACAGAGTTTGTGTGTTGGTCCGTTATACTTCCGGATGGCAATGTTGTGAACTCCTTGGCCAAGCGCATTCTATCTATACAGTTCAGTGAGTATTACTCATAAACGCGGATGGCAAAAACAATAACAAAGACCTGATTGACGTCATCTTCGAACTATCTATACTTCCAGATGGCAATGTTGTGAACTCCTTGGCCAAGCGCATTCTATCTATAGATAGCATTGACCCATAGATAACACGGCAGTCTTTGGATGTACCTGCTTCAGATCACGAACACCTTCATTACAGGTGTATTATTATAGTAAGTAAGCCGTGCCTACGGGCGAGTTCATGTTGGTAGAGTTAAATGGTGGGTTAAGAAAATACATCCAAATAGTAGCATGGTCTAGGCGCCGCGGGGTGTATGACACATTTTAATTTGACTTTCAGTAGTTTTCATTAAGGCGCCCGTGTGTATGTGTGTGTGTGTGTGTGTGTGTTTTCTACGGAATAATAACATTGGCTTTAAAGAGGATGCGAAAAGAGGGAGAGGGGTGAGGGGGGGGGGGGGGGGGGTTGGGGGGGGGGGGAGGTAGTGATGGATAGGCGAAAGAATGAGAGGGATGGAAAAATGAAATTAAGAAAGAGAACGACACACACACACACACACACACACACACACACACACACACACACACACACACACATAAAGAGAGAGAGAGAGAGAGAGAGAGAGAGAGAGAGAGAGAGAGAGAGAGAGAGAGAGAGAGAGAGAGAGAGAGAGAGATTTGGTAAATCTGAGTAGCCTAATGTCTGATATAGGCTACGACCACAGACTGCGTTAATGACTGAATCTTCATGATTATGAATAAGTTGTTAAGTAAATATGTATAGGTCAAGAGTTATAAGAGTCATCAGTGAGTGGGTTACGTTGATAAAGAGACGGACGTTGGAAAGAAATTCTATTTAGCTCAAAGGGCAGAGGGCGCGTGACTGTCACGGGTCATTTCCGGCGCAACAGTGGAAGAAATCAAAAGCAAAGTTGGAAGTGTAAACAAAGTCAAAGAGTGTCTTCATACAAATCTAAGCTGAAGAATGCTGGATTATGAACGAATTCAATTGGAGTCTTTCGGGTTAAACAGGTATGGTGAAAAATTATTTTCTCATAAGATATTGATTGCAGTGTTCAATAAAAGAATTATGTGGGATGAGACTGAAAATGCACCCATCCCATGTCCCTGCCTCGTAGGCCTAGTTCAGCAGTCAAAATTTTGTTTTATCCTGTGGATACCTGTTGTGGCAATTGACTTACAAATTACATGACTTATAGATTTGTTAGTCTACTTCTGCTTTTTGGCAATAAATAGTAAAAAGGATTCAACACATTTTCACAAAGAAGTGGTTCCCGCTCGGGGCCGCCATCTTTCAACAAAATGTTTTCCTGACACTGACACTACTGTCACTGTCACTGACTCATGACTGGTACTTTTAAAAGTTTTACAGCTTTTTACTTTTACTTTTACGTCAATTTTTATTTTTTTTTTCAAAATAGACCAAGCCAAAGACAGAATTCATAGGCATATTAATATTGATTATTTCAGTGTAAGTATAACAGCCATTTCATAGGGAACGAATTATGAAGACCATTGTCCATTGTCAATGGGTTTTTTTTTTTTATTCTAACAGAGCGACACCTTAAGTTTAAGTAAAGCCTTTTCATGTCATATTCTGTTTATTTTTCAAACTATCCATAACTATGTTTATTATTATTATTATTATTATTATTATTATTATTATTATTATTATTATTATTATTATTATTATTATTATTATTATTTTATTATTATTATTATTATTATTATTATTATTATTATTATTATTTATTATTATTATTATTATTATTATTATTATTATTATTATTATTATTATTATTATTATTAATTAGAATTCAGTGCTCAGGGATCAGAGGACTGTTATTGGAAACAGCCCCAGATCGCCAAATCGCCCTCTAACTCTATCTAACAATTGATTTTTATTGACTTTGCGTCTAGTTGAAGGGAAATCTCCAATTCCCCACCCCTCCCTTTCTGATCTTAATATGAAATGATAAAGTTTGGGTTTGTTTTTAAAACATTAGAAATATATTTGAACAATATTTCTTTTTATATAGGAACTAGCAATCAAAAGCCTGGAAAATACCACTAGAAATAGATAGTCTGGACAAGAAATCTTACCACTGAGAAAAGCATATGACTTACTGACTTAAAGTCAAAGCTGTTCTATTCCTAAATCATTTTGTCATTCATAATTCATGTATGCTGTTTCTATTATTTGACATGTTTGCTTTGTCCTTGTTTTCTTGTTAAAATTATTCTTAGAAAAATATCGGCATCACGGCTAGTAGTACAGTCTCACTCCAGATAATCGCAGCACATTGGGATCAGCGAAAAGGTTGTGATTAATCGAAGTTGCAACTAACGGAAGTTTAGTTTCCTGTCCATTGTTGCAACATTTTACACATATATGATAAACTCAAACCAGTTATTTTAAACATTGTTCTTAGTCCACACAGACTGAGAAATTTGACTGAAACAAAAACCATATGGCAGCCTTTGATAGATTTTGACAAGCAAAAGTAGCTTTGATGCAAGCCGATATCTTATTCAGATTGGATTAACTTTCACTCTTTTGTTCTCAACATTTGTAAGAGTCAAAGAGATTAGCCGGGATGAGAGACAATAAGCTCTAACTAAACCCATTGATCACAATGCATCCAAAACGAAGGATATCGCTGTCTCTCCTTACAACTGCAATTGTCTACTGTTGTGTAGACCCTGCCCAGCCCCTTTGCCTCCTATCAAATGGTCACAAATGACCTCACAAACCCATACTGCAAAGCCCTGCCCTCTTTTGTCTCAAACTAATATGGTGGTGACGCACTACTGTAACATTAAACTGTGCCCACTCTAGATTCTTCGACCTGTCATGATCACCCATGATAAAATTTGATGAGATTTTGTTTGAAAATTTCGTAAATTTTCCACCTTTTGAGGTTGAAAAATTGTTGCGATTAAACAAAGTTTGTTGCAATTAACCAATGACTTAGTGACTTTATATAGAATTAATTCAGTTTCCTGGGAAATGTTGCGATTAACCGAAAGTTGTGATTATTCAGAGTAGACTGTACTAGTATGCTGGGGGTGTGGCTTGAGAAAAGCTTTCAAATAGCAAACAATTAACACAGCTCTATGTACAGAGTAGTGGTGCAAACAGCTTTTTCTTAGTGGCAACAATAGGAGAGTTTTGTCCATAGCTATCTTAAGTATTTGCTATGGTTTTGCTCCAGCTGCTCTCCAATAAAAATAACTACCGACTTTAACAGATCATCCGTAATTATCACAGAAATTTGGTGACATTAACAGACTTACGGAAATGGAAGAAATATTACGGATTTTGATTTCACAGTAATTTGTTGGCAGTGTTAGAGAAAAAATAATGTTTTCCTTAAAAGTTATCACAGTGTTGAGAAAAAGAATTTTTTTTTTCTTAAAGTTAGGGATATATGATATGAATAGGATAAGAAATATTGTTATGAGATTTTTTGACTAAAACTGAAGCTATAGATTTTTATTTTTATTTAATTTAATAGCATTCATTTCACTCATGCATCAACAAATGCCTTGATTAATTTTTTAACGATTGACCTTATAGTTAAGATTAAAGATTAATTGACATTAAACCCGTTGTTTTGAAAATAATAAGATCATATACAATATATGTGTATCTACTAGAATTCTTTCCCTCGTTTTGGTTAGATGAAGGTGATATAGCCCAAATTGTTTGAATGTCTTTTATAGAAGACAATTTCATCTGTAGGCAAATGGCAGCGAAATCTTTTGATAAAGTTTTGAAGTCAGCTTTGGGAGTTTTTATGGATCTCCACCAAGTCTCGATTCAATTCCTACTGAAGGATCTAAGAACTTGGAGGAGAGCTTTGAGAGAGGCTTCAAGCTCATCTTAATTATGTGTCATAAAAATTCTTCTTTTATTTTCTTGATGTCGGCTAGTATAGATAGAACGAAGATGATGTCACTCAGGTCTTTGTTATTGTTTTTTGCCAGTAATTCTCACTAAACTGTATTAACCAGACTATAAAAGGTCATGGTTACACGCAGTTTTCTGTGTTGGTCCGTTATACTTCCGGATGGCAATATTGTGGGCTTCTTAGCCAAGCACATACTATCTATAGAACTAATGTCATCAGGTTGAAATGCTTGGATTGTTTCATGGATGGGTTGAGTAATTATCATGCATTATAAAATTAATAATTTTGTTGTTGACAATGAAAGGCGAAAGGAATATCATAAATTTTGAGACATATCTCCTTTGTACTTGTAATTCTATTGTTATGCATCCTTCTTTTATTGATGCCCATAAAAAGGTATTTTAATATTACAGTTACCAGGAATACCTCCACATACTACACTCACCATATGAACCATTCTTTATGTGTATGTTTTTGTTTTGTTTTGTTTTTAAATTTTTATTGTTTTTATTTTTTAATTTTATTTTGCTAAGTCTGTTACCTAAAAAAAAACAAACCCAAATGTGTATCTCCCATACCATTCAAAAAACAAAAACAAACACAAGTGGAAATTTATTCTTCTAAGTTGTAAGACAATTTCCTACGCACAATCACTAATTATAATCATGAAGCAGATAAGAATCCAAATTTCCTTTTAAAAGATATTTGATAGATAGACTTCGACATGTTTTGAATAAAATTTGTAAAATCATGTTAAGTTGTTGTTCACAATGATCATAAAAAATTTGCGATGCTATTACTATTAATAATAATAATGATGGTGATACAAATAACAATGATACTAATGACAATGAAATGATAATGGTATACATTGGTAATGATAGGAGCACATATTCTACAGCACTTTTATCTTTGATATGCAAATGAGCTTCTTTCATGACATTGACACAGTACTTTTTAAAGCTGAATAAATTTCATTTTATAACACCGGATAAAAGGGAAACCCATAACCATAAAAGTGGATAATCCCACGCCTGAATTACATGTCAACTGTTATCGTCATCACATGAATATTTCAATTATGGTCTTTTAACTCCTCTTCTTTGGATTTTGTGATCTGCCATTTTTGCCATGCTTTGTGAGGAATTGAGTGCTCAGTGATTTTATAAGGTTTTATGCATACCTCAGATTCAGGTTACCTACTTCCTTTTGATTTCTAATTTGTAACCATTCTTCTCCAAACAGTACTCAGTCAGGGTAAACTAGATTTTTTAAAAATTATTTTGAAGTTATAACCACAAGTGGGAAATGTTAGTTTTTGTCTGTTTTTTTTTTTTAAATTATATTCATTATCTTGAATAGGGCATAACAACTTGACCCATGTTTCCTGCTCTTTGAATATAAATTCAAGTTTTTATCATCCACACTACTCCAACATATTACTGTTTGGAGGTGACGAATAACATTTCAGGTTTCTGAATTTGTCTTTATTAGTTGAATAAGAGCTATTAGTTCCACTGAACCATTCTCTTTTATTTATAAGGAGGGAAAGTATAATATATGTAGTGTTATCTCTGATGAATAATTTTAGTGTGGTGTCAGTGAATTTCAAACTCTGCATCTTCCATCATTTTTCAGAGTTGGGGAAATACACAGAAAAATATTGCATAAATATTTTTCTTTTTTTCTTTTTTCTTTTTTTAAAGCATTCAACTGTACAGCTCCACGTTTATGGAGCTCTTTAAGATTTTGAACAATACCGTAACCAAGAATATCTCAAGATCGTTATGATTTACAGAGCATTTTAATTTTATGATTTATTTATTTACATTTTGATATCCTTCCAATATATGCGTGTGCGTGTGTGTTTGTTTTTTTTTTTCTGTTAGTTTATTGTCAATCACTGCAGAGCTTTTTTAAGTGGATTCTCAGGCGCCATAGAACTTATTATTATTATTATTATGATTATTATTATTATTATTATTATTATTATTATTATTATTATTATTATTATTATTATTATTATTATTATTATTATTATTATTATTATTATTATTTATTATTATTATTATTATTATTATTATTATTATTATTATTATTATTGTTATTATCATTATCATTATTATTATTATTATTATTATTATTGTTATTATTGTTGTTGTTGTTGTTGTTGTTGTTGTTATCGTCATCATCATCATTATCGTAATTATCATCATCATCATCATTATATTATTATTATTATTATTATATTATTATTATTATTATTATTATATATTATTATATTATTATTATTATTATTATTATTATATTATTATTATTATTATTATTATTATTATTATTATTATTATTATTATTGTTGTTGTTGTTGTTGTTGTTGCTCTTATTATTATTATTATTATTATTATTATTATTATTATTATTATTATTATTATTATTATTATTATTATTATTATTATTATATCGTAATATGTGTGCTGCGTTTTCTCTGTCAATCCTAATTGTGTCGTAGAGCAGAGCAGATACAGATAATATGAACTCCTGAACTCCACAATGTGTAGGGGAAAGATCTGTGTCGTGGCCCATTTCACTTTGTTATTAGAGACCTGGGGACCTGACCTAGTTGAGATATTTTCAGCTTGCCACTTGTACAGAAGAATCTATATGCAGATATTGTTATGACATCCTGGATAGCTATAATTAGATAAGGTCGTTTATCACAATGCTAAAGTATTATTTATCTTTTTTTTTTAATTATCATATCATGTCACATCAATTATAGGGCTTTATAAATGGACCAAATTTTATTTTAATGCCCTTAAGATATAAAGTAACAATAGCACTGAACATACTGCAATGAAAATATTAGTTTTTAAAAATTATATATAATAAAATAAAGATTAAAAGAAATAAAACTAGAGAAGATAACACAGAATTCGTGTAATTGAAGTATCATAATTAACACACGAGTCAAAATGAATTCATTTAGGTCAGTGGAGCTGGAGTTTATCTTGATTTTTATAGTGTGAAACAGATAATAGTAAATGCTTGTTACTCTTTAGATTGGACGATATTTATTGAAAGGTAATTAACATCAGATCTAATAGATCAAGCTACCCAATCACTCCTGGGTGGGGGAGTGTCAGATAATAAAATCTCGACTTCACCCTGGATCGATATTGACATTGGTCCCTTTGCATGTGAAGCTAAAGCTCTACCTTCTTAGCTATTGGGACCCCTTATTTGTTCATTTAACACAAGAAAATTATTAAACCAAATAAAAGGTGTTGATATCAGAAACATTGGATTATTTTATCCTGAAATGAATCTAGCATTTATTTCATATTTATTGACTCTCGTGTCCAAATGAACACGAAATACCACCTATCATTTTTTAAAAAGACAATTAATGTATCTCTTTTGAATTGTAAAATTAATTATTTATATTTTTTATAGATAGACATATATAATTCATAATTAGACAATTTTTTTATGACTTCAAACAACCGATGCAAAAAGAAAAAGAAAAAGCAATTATATACTTGTTTACCTGTATATATTTAAGTCTGCGAGATATTCAATATTCAAAGTTAGGTGTACACAGAGCTGCAAGATGTTGTTGACTACAAAAAAATATGTGCTTCAACACAGAACATTTTGGAGCCAAAACCATTCTTTGGCCAACAACAGACACAATAGAATTAATAGTTTGTGTTGTTGTTCGAAGAATCCGGGGATCGAACCTATCAGAAGGTCTGTGGTTCGAGGTTGACTGATTTTTTTTTGGAATGTTTTTTTTTTTTCTAGTATTTTTCTTTCTTGTTTTGTCTGGCACCTTTCATACACACTTGTTCAGATCTTTATCTTTTGATATTATGTTTTTTGTTCCTATTTTTAAAGTTTTTATAGAATCCATTTCATTTCAAAGCTGAACTATTATATTAATATTTTATTGTATCATGTCTTGCTTGTGCCTCTGAGTTTTGGTATCAGCAACTACACCAGAGGCCAACTTGCAAATTGTGTTGATAGAGATAAAGCTTTAAACCATAAACCTTATTTTACCAGTGCAGCAAAGATAAGGCAGTCGTTTAATATTTACTTTTTTCATTTCTTTTCAGATGACAGGATTTATAATTTATAGCAATGTGTAGCTTGCAGTGCTTGCATTATAGTGATAGTAAAACCAGTGGGGTGTGAGGAGGACCAGTGGTAGAGACTCAGGAAACCTTTAAGTTTACGGATATTGTGCCTTCTTTAATTTCTGAAGAAAAGTGGATTCTGAGGAGGACGAGGAGGTTGAATTATTGAGCATGATGGATGATTACGAGGAGGAGATCAGGGCTGACAGTCCCCGTCGTATAGAGAGGAAACCTTTGATTGATTCCCGTAGAAATCCTCAGGATAGGTTAGTAAAGTTATTGTATTCATCAAGAAAATAATGGCCAAGTTTGAATTTATTTTATTGGATTTTTTAATTTTTCATATTTATGGATTGAAATTGATGAGAAATTATTATTATCTACCTATCTGTTGCTTATTTAATTCAACAATTATTTTTTTGAATAAAACTCTTAGTTGTTGAATTTTTTTTAATGAACAGAATCGTAAAATTTTGGAGCATTGCTAAGTACAAAATAAAATTGCTCCGTCTCTTGGCGGTTCAGAAGTAGTGCTTGATGGAGAATCAATAATGATTATAATTATGACAAATTTATATACACGTAGGTTAGTTGGTCTAAACAACCCTTAAAACGATATTATGTGATATAATAAGATATGATAAATATATATTTTGTGTAACAGAAAATTTTATCTCCATGCCTTGAACATAGGTAATTTAATTCCAAGTCAAGTGGCATATTTGTGGCAAATATTTTGCTATCATTATATGGACCCACTCTCTGACTCATTGATCAGAGAATTGCAATCATTGTCATCAATCTGCTCATTTGTCAAATATTATAAATAAGCTCAGTTGTTAGAGCACTCGCCTCACACTCAAAGGGACCAAGATCAATCCGAAGTGAAGTCGAGATTTTTTTTTTCTAGTTCCTCAGTTCACTCAGCAGTGAGTTGGTAGCTGGGTTTGTTTAATCTTGTGGAAATCACTTTGCAATAAGACTTGCGTACTACCCATAGGGTAGCAAGCAATGCTATTTTCCGTTTCACACTATAGAAACCAGGACAAAGCAAGGCTTCATGGACCTAATGTCTCTGAATGACTTCTAACTATTTTATCCAAATAATTAATTGTAATAATCTTTGAACGTTTAATTATTTTTCCCCCTTCTATTGCATATTTAATTAGCATATGAATATGAATTGCTCTCTTTAAATTATTTAAATGTGCTCTACTGAAATCTTCCATTTGAAAAGAAAATAATTCATTCTTTTAGTTTTTTGACTACATCTCCCATAAGTTGTTAAATATTCTTTCCAATTCTTTGTTCCAGGCTGTATTTTGTGTTCCTGATATTTGCATTCCTTGGTCTGGCGTCTTTGCTTCCGTGGAATTTTTTCATCACAGCCAAAAAGGTATGGAAAGATTCATTTCATTGAGCTAATTCTGGATCATGCTTTATAATGAAATTTATTTATTTTTTATTGATGTGCAAAAAGAGAAATTTAAGATTTAAGTATATAAGGATTATAGCCACTGATGTATATATTATGATAGTCAAGACTTTATTTCATATAATTTGAGCTTAACCTATCTCAGTGTTACATTTTTTTTTTTTTTTTTGGGGGGGGGGGGGGGGGAGGTAGATGAATAATTAAGAAAGATAAAATATTTTTTTTTTTTAATATGATATGGATTAAACAGAAATATTCATTAATTTGGGAAATCTGAAAATATTTTCGATACTAATACTATGTACAATAAACCAGTTGTTATTTTTACATATTTTACTAATAGATATGATCTGGAAGCGAACAAATGTGACCTATCATATCTAAATGTTATTATGTCGGGCTGAACCTTTTGTCTGCTATTGCGTTTTAAACCTAACTTATGACTTTTGAGTAGAAATAATGTTTTCATAGGAGAGAGTAGGTTAAGTTACTTTAAATTATAAGAATAAAACAAAACAAAATTATGTTTTAAAAAGTTATCCTTAAGAAAAATGTCGACAAAGTTGGGAAACATGAAAATATTTTAAATATTATCTTATATACATCAGTTGTTGATTTTATATATTTTACTAACAAATGACTACAATTTAAGCAGTGGTTGTTTATACATGTTTATTTTTAAAGCTCAATTTTTCTCATCTGATTTATTCCGACACAATTTCAGATCATCCTGATGGGTCATGATCGATAATTTTTAGTTCCATTTGTTTGACAAAAATTCCTAGACACATCTTGCTTTAATCCTTGTTTACCATCCCATCAGTACTTTGACTACAAGCTCCGTAACACCAGCCTGCCCAGTAATGTGTCCTACGACGACCCAGACTCTGAGACACAGGATCAGGTGACTTTTGAGAGTTACCTTTCCATTGTCTCCAATGGGTTCAACATGCTCTTTTCATTCATCACTGTCTTGATTGTCAGAACGTAAGTTTTTATATGTTATGTTTTGGAGGTGGGGGTGGGGGTTAGTTTGTGATTTATGATTCCTTTTCCTTTCTTTTTTTATATTTTATTCAATTATCATTTACAGGATGTCAGTTTTGTTTGTTATGTGTTGTGTTTTTTTGTTGTTTTTTTTTTTTTTTGGGGGGGGGGGGGGGGTAAAACTTTCACTCTTTTCTACTCTTGATTTTTTTTTTTTTTTTCTTTCATTTAAAAATTTTTATTCAGTTACAGGATGTAAAAAAAATCGTTTTGTTTGTTATGTGTTGGTTTGTTTGTTTTTTTTATTGTTTTTGTTTTTTCGACTTTCACTCTTTTAATTCAATCATTGATTAACTACTCTCTATTAAATTTTATTTGCCTCTTTGATGTCATTTTCATTGTTTTTTTTTTTTAATGGTTTATTATCACTTTAGTGGGGTTTTTAATTTACATATTAAACCAAAATCTGATCTGCATACAGATCTTATCATTTTTCAATTAAATTAAATGAAGGTTCTTTCTCTTTGAGAGGCAGAATAATAATATGATGGTATTAATTTAGACAATTTCCCTCGACCACTGATGAAAGGAAACGATACTTTTTAACATCATTTACATAATTGATTTGTTATCGATCCTAGTGCTCTTGGATTTTTATATTGGAGCAATATGTTATCTGCATACATGTAGGATTATTTTTCTATTAAATTTTATTGATATATGATGACTCCTCTTTCTTTGAGTTGTAGAAGACAAAAAAAAAATGATTACAGCAATCCAATGAAGACTATAGAAACTTTCCTTTCCTTTAACCACCTATATTAAAGAGAGCACTAATCTTTGTTAATCTGTGTTATCTATATTAATAATCTATGTTATTTACATAATTGACTTGTTATCGCACTGGTGTGCAGTTTGATTTTCTTATTATCAGTAGATCAAAATTTTATCTGCATTCAGATGTTATCATTTTTCAATTAGATTTTATACATCTCTCTCTCTCTCTCTTTCTCTCTCTCTCTCTCTCTCTCTCTCTCTCTCTCTCTCTCTCTCTCTCTCTCTCTCTCTCTCTTTTTTTTTTTTTTTTTCTTTCTCTTCGAGTTTCAAAGTAAAAAGTAATAATAGTATCAATATTTCAACAAAGACAGTACACTATTTCCTTTAACTTTAACCTTCATGAAATGGAGAAATACACTCGTATATTATCATGTTAAGAACAGTACTCATTTCAGCTATCCACTGTCCTGGTTTTGTACCACAATATAGTGTTATTATCATGGTTCTCAAATTTCCGCTACTTAGGGGATTTCCGCTATTTCAAGTCCTCTGCTATTTTCTTCTGCTTGGGAATCAGGACTAGAGTTGTAGTAGTAGTATCTATATACATCTTCAACAATCATTGTCGGCAGTCTGGTTGCAAGGGACTTATCTATGCTTATTAGTTCTTTAACAGTTGTTTTCCCTTTTTATAGTATGAATTGTATGTTAATTCCATATTTTAACAGTACAGTCATTAATGGGTGCATATTGCTCTACTTATTATATGATAAAATGCGTGTTCCACGTAAACCGACGAGAAATATTCCTCCTTTTTAAAAATTCTGTCTAGAGACCTATGTATTATAATTTTTGTTGTTGTTGACATAACCAACTATTAATGCAATGCATTTTGTTTAGAAAAACTCATAACATCCACCAACCTGATATAATGTACCAACACACAAAACTATGTGTAACCTTAAACGTTTATAGGCTGATTAACACAATTTAGTGAGAACTACTCATAAAAATGGCTGGATAAAAGCAATAACAAAGAGCTGAATGGTGTCAATTTTGTTCCTTTTATAAAATGGGCACCAAATTATGTATCAAACTATTTATTCCTAACAGTGTGAGTGTCAAGACCAGGATTATCTCGTCATCTGTATTTATCCTTGCCGTCTTCATCGCGACTACAGTGTTGGTCAAGATGAATACAGATTCATGTAAGACTTAAGATTTGTTTTTATGTCTAGATCTAATCACATTTATAAGACTTTCCACTCATTTAGAGAATTACTGATTGTTTTAATACTTATATCTAATCACATTTATAAGACTTTCCATTCATTTAGAGAATTACTGATTGTTTTAATACTTATATCTAATCACATTTATAAGACTTTCCATTCATTTAGAGAATTACTGCTTAATGCAATGGAAATATTCATCCTTAGTAATCCTTCAGAGCCATTTTGGCCCATGGAGCCAGATTTTTATCACAGTTTATGTTATGTAAAATGAACAATAGCAATCACTTGCTACCCTCTGGGATAGGACAAAATTCTGTCACAAAGTACTTTCCAATAGATTTGATAGACCCAGATACCAAATTACTGTTTGGTTTGGTGGACTGGGGGAGGGGGGGGGGGGGGGGGTCAGTGATCAGAAAAAAATCTCGACCTCACCTGGGATCGATCTCAGTCCCATTGAGTATGAAGGGAGTGCTCTACCCATTGAGTCATCAGGATCGATCTCAGTCCCATTGAGTATGAAGGGAGGGCTCTACCCATTGAGTCATCGGGATTGATCTCAGTCCCATTGAGTATGAAGGGAGGGCTCTACCCATTGAGTCATCGGGATTGATCAGTCCCATTGAGTATGAAGGGAGTGCTCTACCCATTGAGTCATCAGGATCGATTTCAGTCCCATTTTGTATGAAGGGAGTGCTCTACCCATTGAGTCATCAGGATTGATCTCAGTCCCATTGAGTATGAAGGGAGTGCTCTACCCATTGAGTCATCGGGATTGATCTCAGTCCCATTGAGTATAAAGGGAGTGCTCTACCCATTGAGTCATCGGGATTGATCTCAGTCCCATTGAGTATGAAGGGAGTGCTCTACCCATTGAGTCATCGAGATTGATCTCAGTCCCATTGAGTATGAAGGGAGTGCTCTACCCATTGAGTCATCAGGATTGATCTCAGTCCCATTGAGTATGAAGTGAGGGCTCTACCCATTGAGTCATCGGGATTGATCTCAGTCCCATTGAGTATGAAGGGAGGGCTCTACCCATTGAGTCATCGGGATTGATCTCAGTCCCATTGAGTATGAAGGGAGTGCTCTACCCATTGAGTCATCAGGATCGATTTCAGTCCCATTGAGTATGAAGGGAGTGCTCTACCCATTGAGTCATCAGGATTGATCTCAGTCCCATTGAGTATGAAGGGAGTGCTCTACCCATTGAGTCATCGGGATTGATCTCAGTCCCATTGAGTATGAAGGGAGGGCTCTACCCATTGAGTCATCGGGATTGATCTCAGCCCCATTGAGTATGAAGGGAGTGCTCTACCCATTGAGTCATCGGGATTGATCTCAGTCCCATTGAGTATGAAGGGAGGGCTCTACCCATTGAGTCATCGGGATTGATCTCAGTACCATTGAGTATGAAGGGAGTGCTCTACCCATTGAGTCATCGGGATCGATCTCAGTCCCATTGAGTATGAAGGGAGTGCTCTACCCATTGAGTCATCGGGATTGATCTCAGTCCCATTGAGTATGAAGGGAGTGCTCTACCCATTGAGTCATCGGGATTGATCTCAGTCCCATTGAGTATGAAGGGAGTGCTCTACCCATTGAGTCATCGGGATCGATCTCAGTCCCATTGAGTATGAAGGGAGGGCTCTACCTATTGAGTCATCGGGATTGATCTCAGTCCCATTGAGTATGAAGGGAGTGCTCTACCCATTGAGTCATCGGGATTGATCTCAGTCCCATTGAGTATGAAGGGAGTGCTCTGCCCATTGAGTCATCGGGATTGATCTCAGTCCCATTGAGTATGAAGGGAGTGCTCTACCCATTGAGTCATCGGGATTGTCCAGTTTTCATTCTTGATATTGAAACAATAATCAGCTTACGAAACTGTTCGGGTAGGCTCATAAGTCTGTAATAGACAGAGATTTCATTCTGCATGAGTTTGTCGTAACTATGTGTTAATTTGTTATTGTCTCTGTCTTTGATACTGGGTATTTTTTCCTATTCCTTGTTTCTTTCAAAACTGATTTTAAATTCTGATACTTGTTATAGTTATTGGGAGGCACAATTTGAATTTGATACATTTTTACTATGATCAGACTAATAGTTTTGATATCTTCAGTCAAATGGCCGTTTATATAATATAATCAAGTGATTTTTTAATTTGGAGGCTATTTATGTCATCTAATTTCTGGAATAACAAGAGGTAATTTCCCCCCCATCTCATTTTCTGTCATCATCATTATTATTTTATTAGAAGATACATTACATTCAACTTTTTGGCTTTCACTTTTAATGATACTCAGGAATTCGTTTCACCCAAGTGGTAATTATCTCCCTTTTATTTTTCAGGGCAAGATTCATTTCTTGTGCTTACTCTTGTTACAGCAGCATTAATGAGTGGTGAGGTTCAACTTTATCATTTTTATTTTCCTCTTGTTCATTCAATTATAATTTTGAATATGTGATCGATCATCTCAAAACGGTATTGTGTCAGGGTGAAACGATGCCTTCAGTCCGATTTTAGATTTTACTTCTAAAAGTTGAGTTATAATTTAAAAAATTAAAAAAAAATTTTTTAATTTTAATTCCCTTTATTCATTCCCAAGGGGGAAATTTGTCTTTAGGGTCTGTTCCAAGGAAAGACTGGGACAACCCAAGTGTCAGCTGCAGTGCAGCACTACAAAATGAGCTAGGGCGAGGTGATTTGCTCACACACAACGAAGCGGGAAGTCCAACTCAGTACTTTTTGGGTACAAAGCAAAGACCTTACAGCTGAGCCACGCTACGCTTTTTGAGGAGATTGAATTTAACTTTTTTTTTTTTAATTAAAATTTTCATATTCTGATCAGTTTGACTTGTAATCTCGTTTTTCTTTATCAAGTTCATTCCTAAATAATACCTGATTGACATGGTGGGTCACATATTGAAAGACTGATGAAAACGAAATAGTTCTTCAGAACCAACATGTCGATGGAGTCTTCTTATTCTTCTTCTTCTTCTTCTTCTTCTTCTTCTTCTTCTTCTTCTTCTTCTTCTTCTTCTTCTTCTTCTTCTTCTTCTTCTTCTTCTTCTTCTTCTTCTTCTTCTTCTTTTTTGCTTGTTTTAATTTCTTACACATAGAATTTTACAAGGACTTGAAAGTTGGTATGTTTGCCATTCAGAAAAGTGAGTGGAGCAGGCACTTATGTTGGCAACAACAAGATATGAAGTGAATAGAAAAGTGCCAGAAGACAATAGAGAATAAAAATTCTCCGCGGCAGTGGTGGGGTTTGAACCTGCGACCTTATTGGCACGACAACTCCGCCTGGCAGGTGAGAGCGTGGCTCTACCGTGTGAGCTATCCACGAACACAATAAAATATTCGTTTCAAACTCAAAGTCATTACTAGATCCCTCTCTCACCCACTTCCCGAGACCGCCGATTCGTTCGTACACCACCATCGCGAACAACTTTGACCAGCAGTTAAGCCCAATAGCCAATATTCTCAACACAAACATATAACATAGAAACGATTGAGACATTGAGCATGCTCCGGTGTATGGGGTGAATTTTTTAATTCAGAAAAGTGAGTGGAGCAGGCACTTATGTTGGCAACAACAAGATATGAAGTGAATAGAAAAGTGCCAGGCGGAGTTGTCGTGCCAATAAGGTCGCAGGTTCAAACCCCACCACCGCCGCGGAGAATTTTTATTCTCTATTGTCTTCTGGCACTTTTCTATTCACTTCATATCTTGTTGTTGCCAACATAAGTGCCTGCTCCACTCACTTTTCTGAATTAAAAAATTCACCCCATACACCGGAGCATGCTCAATGTCTCAATCGTTTCTATGTTATATGTTTGTGTTGAGAATATTGGCTATTGGGCTTAACTGCTGGTCAAAGTTGTTCGCGATGGTGGTGTACGAACGAATCGGCGGTCTCGGGAAGTGGGTGAGAGAGGGATCTAGTAATGACTTTGAGTTTGAAACGAATATTTTATTGTGTTCGTGGATAGCTCACACGGTAGAGCCACGCTCTCACCTGCCAGGCGGAGTTGTCGTGCCAATAAGGTCGCAGGTTCAAACCCCACCACCGCCGCGGAGAATTTTTATTCTCTATTGTCTTCTGGCACTTTTCTATTCACTTCATATCTTGTTGTTGCCAACATAAGTGCCTGCTCCACTCACTTTTCTGAATTAAAAAATTCACCCCATACACCGGAGCATGCTCAATGTCTCAATCGTTTCTATGTTATATGTTTGTGTTGAGAATATTGGCTATTGGGCTTAACTGCTGGTCAAAGTTGTTCGCGATGGTGGTGTACGAACGAATCGGCGGTCTCGGGAAGTGGGTGAGAGAGGGATCTAGTAATGACTTTGAGTTTGAAACGAATATTTTATTGTGTTCGTGGATAGCTCACACGGTAGAGCCACGCTCTCACCTGCCAGGCGGAGTTGTCGTGCCAATAAGGTCGCAGGTTCAAACCCCACCACCGCCGCGGAGAATTTTTATTCTCTATTGTCTTTCGGCACTTTTCTATTCACTTCATATCTTGTTGTTGCCAACATAAGTGCCTGCTCCACTCACTTTTCTGAATTAAAAAATTCACCCCATACACCGGAGCATGCTCAATGTCTCAATCGTTTCTATGTTATATGTTTGTGTTGAGAATATTGGCTATTGGGCTTAACTGCTGGTCAAAGTTGTTCGCGATGGTGGTGTACGAACGAATCGGCGGTCTCGGGAAGTGGGTGAGAGAGGGATCTAGTAATGACTTTGAGTTTGAAACGAATATTTTATTGTGTTCGTGGATAGCTCACACGGTAGAGCCACGCTCTCACCTGCCAGGCGGAGTTGTCGTGCCAATAAGGTCGCAGGTTCAAACCCCACCACCGCCGCGGAGAATTTTTATTCTCTATTGTCTTCTGGCACTTTTCTATTCACTTCATATCTTGTATGTTTGCCATGTATCTTTAACATGCTTTGTCTAGAGGGAATGCACTGAGAAAATTGCTTTTTTGACAGAATTGATAAGCATTTAAAGTGTTAGATAATTATGAGTTTTTCGTGGATTTTCTTTTTTTTTTCTTCTTTGATTAGAAAATCAGATAACATGGGATTTAAACAATCAAGTTCAATGTTTTTCTACCATTCAAGAACTCTTTAAGGATAAGTTGAAGAGGTGTTATATCATCTTATGATAATACGTATTGTCATCTTACTGATAATGTTGATACATTGAGAAAAGTATATGAATTATGCAATGCCCATTCAATGGTAAATTAATGTAAAAGCATTGCATTGTGACCCAGAAAGGACTGAGCTTGAGCCCTTCTTCACGTACTTTGGGTTGGTTTGTTTTTTTTCCTTGGACAAGAATATTAACCCCTAATTTGCTCACATTGTTCAACGACGGTGACTCCTGTTAAGACCAGGAGTTTGTTTGATGGATTATCTGCCTGCCTTTATGAATACGGCTATGTGGTTTGTGGTGTGACACTCGCTTTTGGATCAGAAGGTTCTGGGTTCGAGCCTCGCTCTGCGCATTGTTGAGTCCTTGGAAAAGGCTCTTTACTCACATTCTCTCACCGTACTCAGGTGTAAAATGAATACCTGGCCATTAACAGCGTTGTCTCTGTCGGAAATAAATTGTTATATCGCCTAACAGGCGTCATGTCTCGTTCTACATGTTGCGTGTTGCTGTTGTTTAGGGACCCCTTGTAAAGCGCTTTGAGCATGTTTACTGGATATTGTGCTATATATTAAGAAATCTCAAGCTCAATGCCTTAGGCGATGTCATCTTACAATGGGATGTTGAATGACTTTATTTTTGTTTTTAATCCTTGGTTTAGTTTGGATACTCTGTTCAAGACTTAGAAACTTTTTGAAGCTCAATTGGATTCCGTAGTCTGATGTCACGCCGCCCGGCAACGGCGGCCATCTTGGTTCTAAACTAAGAAAATCATTACTTTTCATTCGTCATGCTGGCTTCACGCCGCCCGGCAACGGTGGCCATCTTGGTTCTAAACAAAGAAAATCATTACTTTTCATTCTTCATGCTGGCTAGAACATTTCATATGCCTTGTGATCAGAATGTGTATAAGTCAAAACAAGATCAAATTTATGGGTTTTTCCCTCTGGAAACGCTTTATGCTCGCCGGAGAAATATTTCATACGGGCGTCCGCCATTGTTCCGATAGTTTAGAGCCAGTGTTACTAAGTTACCATGCGTCATTAGGATGGAAGTGACGTTACGACTGTTGAATAGTATTGCTGCCAGCCTTGAATTGACTCTTATTGCTTTCTTTAGACAACAGCCTAAACTAAAGCAAATTTTCATTAGAACCAGAGTGGCAGGTTATGTTGACTTGATTCCTGTCTGAAATTATTCGTTTTGATTGAAAAAAAAAAATTATATTCTCTTAATGTTAAGTGATTGGAGACAAAAATACATTTAAATGATTGTCGTTTTCAGTTTTTAAAATGATTAAATGAAAAATATGCAGACAAAGCACAAAAGCCCTTTAGTAGTTTTATCTGTGAGTTTGTTTTTGTTGTTTGTTTTTTAAGTGTCTCGTGATTTATCAGATGTTTTATCACAAAAACGTGACCAATTCCTCTTTGACATCAGTAATAGTAATAATAATAATTTTTAAATTTCAGGTTATCTTTTAGCTTTGGATTAAGATTAATCTATTTTTATAGGTTTTATTTCTTTTTTAATTTCTTTAACACTTGTTTGTATGTATTTTTGATTTATTGATAAAGTTTGTTTGTTTGTTTTTTGTTATCCACAGGTGCCCAGTCTGTGCTAACGAGTTCTGTGCTTGGATTGAGTGCCATATTTCCCCCAATATATTCACAGTCAGCCATGAATGGGCAGGTAATGGGTTTTTTTTAACAGACAAACCTTTTTAAAGAAGATAGGAGATAGATTCCCTTTATTCATTCCCTAAGGGGAAATTTATCTTTTGGGTCTATTCTAAGGGAAGACTATAATAAACCAGGTGTCTGACCCAGTGCAGCGCTGTAATGTGAGCTATGGTGGGATGCCTTGCTTAAGGCCTCATACAGCGCAGCAGTTTGTCAAACTCGATACCTTTCTGGTATGAACAAAGACCATTTTGCTGAGCCACGCCGCGCTGTATCTGAAGTTTTTGGCACTTAGCTATTGCTTGTTTGTCTGTTTTAAATATGTGAAAGTGCCAAAAAGTCATTTTCATAACATTTAGCACTAAATTACATCAATATCGAGTCATTTTGAAAAGTCTAGTATTCGCCAGTTTCTCTGGGATGAATAATGAAAAATAATTCAAAAACTGGCAATCTAGCACCAAAGTAATATCAGAAATAGCTTTTCAAAGGGTTGAAAAGTGTGGACAAAGTTTCTACTTTAAATAATCATTATCGTTATACTTTAGGTGACAAACTTAAGTTTCGGGACTATTTTTCATTATTCATACCAGCTTTGATCTGCAGTACAGTCTTTGCTTCATGCCCGAAAGATCCCGGGTTCGAATACCAGCTGTGCTACGTGGCTTTAAGCAGGTAGGCTCACCCTTGCTCAGTTTGCAGCGCTGCACTGCGGCTGACGCCTGGGTTATTCCAGTCTTCCCTTGGAGTAGACCCCTAAGACAAATTTCCCCAATGGAATGATTATTTTGATTTTTTATTATTATTATTTTTTTTCAATTTAAAAATTGAGGAAGACTAAAACAAAAACAGTTCCGCAGCTGTCCAAATATATTTAAAAAATTGATGTCTTTTAGTCAATTATTACAAAAACGACATTTATCACAGTCAAGGATAGGAATTTAAATGTGTTTATAAGTCTTTTACCATCTTATAAAAACATACCAAGTCATTATCTTTGGATCTTTGGTTGTGTTTTAGAAGAGATTGAAGTTGTTATATTGATGATCAGAAGAAATTTTTAGGCAGGTTGGTTGGAAACTTTGACTTTGCACACAGTTTTGTTCTGCTGTATAGTTTTTATTGCAGTCGTCCTCTACATAGGGATTTTATTCAACTCCATAGCAGTTACATGTCATGAAAACATAATTGTCTCATCTTCAGGAAAGTTTGGGAGACTTAATTTAAATTTTTTTTTTTTATTATTATTTTTTTTTTTTTGAATTTTTTTTAAAAGTAAATTTTAGGAATAGTGGACAGGACTATTGATTTCCTTTTTTTTTTTCATGATATACTTTTTTTTTTTTAATAAGTTTTTGAATGTTCACTAAAAAAACACCCTGGTTGATTATTGGTTATCTTTCTTTTCTATTTTAGATTAGCCAATAAATCCATGTCAATAACTGACACTTGACCCTCTTAGGTTGTCATCAGGAAATGACACATAATTTGTACAGTCAAACATCTACATAACCCTAGGTCAAGGTCACACAGATTGAAAACATGGATTGGTTAAATTGTGTTAACCGTTTTTATAGCGTGGCCTCAGTCAGATAAGCAGGTTGAAAACATGGATTGGTTAAATTGTGTTAACCATTTTTGTAGCGTGGGCTCAGTCAGATAAGCAGCTGATAGAGGATTAAGCAGGTTACTTAAATCTATTATGAGAGGTGTTTAAATAGAAAAAGAAAAAAAAAAGCCATCCTACATAACATTACATGGAACCATTGCTTCAAATGAGTCAATCTGGTTTGATGTGAGGAAGCAATGGCTGTGGAAAAATTTAGTAAGCTAAAAATAAAAATGATCCAAATTATGAATTATAATTACTAGTAGTTTAACAATCTTTATTTGTCTCCTCCATCAAAAGGTGTGATTTGCTTAAACAATATATCTTAGACGTACATTTCTATTTTCAGTTTCTAAGATGGTGCGAGGAAAAGGCTTTTTATTCACATTCTCTCACCATACTCTGGTGTAAAATGAGTACCTGGCCATTAACAGCATTGTCACTGTCTGAAAAAATTGTAGTATCGCCTAACAGGCGTCATGTCTCGTCCTACGTGTTAAACGTTGCTGTTTGCTAAGGACCCCTTGTAAAGCGTTTGGAGCACATTTGGTGGATATTGCACTATATAAAAGCTCAAGTTTGTTTGTATTTTTAACATATGTATATAACACATGTTTTGAAATAGTAGGTTACACATTTTACATTGACCCAAAACAAAATCTTCTCTGTCCCATTTCAGGCTGCAGGTGGTACGTTTTCAGCAGTGGTCAGCATCTTGACCCACTGGACAGGTGGGGATGCAATCACAAGCGCTTTCATTTATTTCCTCATTGCAATAGTAGCCACTGTTCTGGCTATTGTCGCTTACATCGCATTACATTTCCTGGTAAGTTCCTTTTCACAGACCCTATCTACTCGAAATTGGACAAATTTGTAGTTTTCAGGAATAATGACATGAAAGACATTATAGTTACCTTTAAAAATTACCAATTTGTACTTGATATGTTAAAATTATGCTTTGAATTCCTTTATATCCCAGCTCTGGACCAGAGTTTCGTTGTCAAGAAGTCTTATTGAATTAAAAATCTATAAATAGTTCTCAGGTTGATGCCCAGAATTTGTAGTGCAGCTAAGTGGTCTAGTGGTATGACACTCGCTTTCGGATCGGAAGGTCCTGGGTTTGAGCCTCGCTCTGCGCATAGTTGAGCCCTTGGAGAAGGCTCTTTACTCACTTTCTCTCACTGTACTCAGGTGTAAAATGAGTACCTGGCCGTTAACAGCATTGTCTTTGTTCGAAAAATTGTAATATCGCCTAACAGGCGTCATGTCCCGTCCAACATGTTAAATGTTGCTGTTGACCAGGGATCCCTTGTAAAGCGCCTTGAGCACATTTAGTGGATATTGCGCTATATAAAGCTCAACTCAACGCAGAATGTCCTTTAAAACATTGACATGCTGTACCCTGATGAAACGGCTTTTTAACTTTCTTTACAGTTTAAAAAAAAATTGTTTTTAGGGTTTTATTGCCTTTAGGTTAGAATTTATTGTTAACCTTCAAATAAATGACGTAAAGATTTGTTTTAAATAGGGTAAAATAACATGCTTTTGAAAAAGAAAAAATCCTTTGATATTGTTTGTAATCATCCCATCAGTGCTCTACTAAAAAGATGGCTTTTTAAAGATATATTTAGAATATGACCCGCCTTTACTTTTTATCTTTTTCTGGTTTTTTTTTTGTTTTTTTTTTTTTTTACTTCTTGTCGTAACTCTTTTTATTTTTCTTCTGCATCAGAATTTTGCCAAGCATCATATGGATATACAAGGTGAGTGAAAACACAAATCATTCAATAGAGTCTCATTTGATTTGAATTTTTCTTTTTTACTTTCTTTTTCTCTATTTTTTTCATTTCAAAATTGTACTTTCCTTTCTGTGCATGGTAGTAATCTATAGAACTTTATCACATTTCTCTCGTACTCCCAGTCCCAGTAGATTGTTGATTTTGGTTATATGTTTAGATAAAATTAAATTTGTTTACTAGCCAATATTTTTATGGTATCGGTATCAGATTTTTTATCATTATTATTATTATTATTATTATTATTATTATTATTATTATTATTATTATCATTATTATTATTATTATTATTATTATTATTATTATTATTATTATTATTATTATTGTTGTTATTATTATTATTTTTATTTTTATTTTTATTTTTATTATTATTATCTGTTTATCATTTTTTTTTTTCTATTTTATTGAAATATCTTTTATATTCATCCCTGACTGTCTTTTCACTATTTTGTCATTCTTTTTTCCCATGATTCCGTGTAACAGGCAAAATTGTTTTGGACAGTAAGTGACACGTTTACTGGCATTCCGTCCCCTCACCTAACATTTATCCCCTTCCTGATGTTATTTTATCATGGAATACGCATGACCAGTTGATACCACAAATTTATAAATTTATAATTATTAAGATCTCAAAACTGACAATTTTTCTTCGTTGTTAACTTCAGCTTTTATATAGCGCAATATCCACTAAACATGCTCAAAGCGCTTTACAAAGAGTCCCTAGCCCACAGCAACACTTAACATGTAGAACAAGACATGACGCCTGTTATGTGAGATTAATTTTTTTTCCCGCACAGACACAGCGCTGTTAACTGCCAGGTACTCATTTTATACCTGAGTACATTGAGAGAATGTGACGAAGAGCCTTTTCCAAGGACAGCTATGCGCTAAGCACGGCTTAAACCCAGGACCCTCTTCTACTTTTCAATTTTATACTGACAGAGAGGAATATTTTCTTTTTTTGTGCGATAATCATTTGGATTATATAATATTTTATATACTGTTTACCCCCATTTCTACTCACTTGCTTTTTTGAAATATTATTTTTGTCTTTTTCTTTTTCTTTTGCTTCTTATATTTACACCTAACAGAATTATCGTTTTTTTTTGTTTTTTGTTTTTTTTTCATTAGGTTTATTTATAACTTGATTTTTACATTGCTTCATAACACATAGTCAAAGCACATTCAGTCCTTGAAAAGAAAACAAAAAGTTCATGATAAAATTTAACTATATTTATATTAATAATAATGAAATTCAATCAAACAATAATAGTTTTATTTATTTTTGATATAATCTTATTTTTGTTCTGTAACGCATTTCAAATATATTTATTTTCATGATCAATTAAAAATTATTGTCCCATTTGATTTATTCACTAATTATGAAGTCTTTGGTGTCATGGATCATCACAAAATATGTTAAAAGACCTTCTGAAAGCCCTCCATTTATTTGGTCCTTTGCACCTTTGCACCGCATTATCATCCTACAGTTTGCCATATTCCACAGCGATTGACTAGTACATATCATTTTGGTGGTTTCCATTGTTTTCAGCTATTGACGTAAAGTGATTTTGAAAGCGTTGGTGTGTTTCCCTTCCCCCTCTCCCCAGGCCGCTTTTCATTTTTTAAATTTATTTATATCATGATAATGAGTACTCTGGTTGCATATGGATAAAGTGCTTTTGCAAAATGGTCTTGCCAGCTGGATGATATGTTGCTAGCCCATCGCCATCATCATCATCATCATCATCAGCATTATCATCTCATCATCATCATCTTCATCATCCCTTTCCAGCATTCCTGGTTCTGCCCTTTTGAGACATTATTTTATTCTGTAATAACTTTTTTTTGTGTGTAGCATGTATCTGAAGTTTTATTAAAGACTTTTATTTTGTTGAGCTTTTATATATAACACAATATCCATGAAATCCTTTTTTTTTTCTTTTATTTTACTTTATTGCTTTGTCTGGCAACTTTCATACACACTTGTTCAGATCTTTATAGCCTCACTAAAGACTTAGTCTGAATAATTGCATTTTTGAAGACAGGATAAATCCTTCATCAAAGTTTGGCTCATTTCAAATATTAAAACAAAAGAAAATTAGCCCCCAAAATTGAGCTTGTTTAGGCTCAATTCCTACTTAATATGCTCAAAGCACTTTACAAGCCATTGGTAACTCTTAACATGTAGGACAAGACATCATGCCGTAGACACGATTATAATTTTTTTTTTTTTCGTTTGTAACAGAGTTAGTGTGGTTATTGGCCAGGTATTCATTTTATATCTGAGTACAGTGAGATAATGTAAGTAAAGAGTTTTTTCCAAGGATTCAACTTTGCATTGCCCATAAGTAGACCTACAAGTCATAAGTCGATTGCCCTACCACAAGACCTCTGAGCCGCACACCACTAACTACATCTAACAGTATCAACTGTTATTTATTTACAGTGAGCTTTGCTACGGCGATGTAGGAAATTGTTATTATGTCTTTTTCTTGTTTTGATTTCTCATCATGTCATTATATGATAATGTTATCATGGTACATACATGACATTGATCTCATATGATTAATTTCTTTTTTAAAAATATCAATTTGCTCTTTCAATATCAGTTTGTTCTTTCAACATCAAATTTGCTGAGTTATGTATTTAGTTAGATAAATAAAATAGTCCTTCAGAGCCTTAAGACCCATGGAGCTGAAGTTTATTCCGCTTTCTATAGCGTTAAACTGACAGTAGCAATTACTTGCTACCCTTTGCATAGGATGCCAGTCTATCACAAAGTTCTTTCTACCAGATCTAACAGACCCAGCTACCCAGTCACTGCTGAGTGGACAGTGGGGTTAAAAAAACAAAACCCAATAAATCTTGACATCACTAGAGATCGTCCCAGGTCCCTTTGCATGTGAAGTGATTGCTCTACCAACTGAGCTATCAGGAACCCACCCCCTGCCTAGTTAGATATAATATAAGGACTTGCCCACTTTTAGCCAATCACCTTGAAACGATATTATGTCGGGGTGAAGATGATGCTTGGAATTCTCGGACATTGAATTTCAAGCTTAGCTTATAACAATAGGACATGGAATGGAAGTTTCAGTTTAATTAACATAGACAGATAATGTGGACGTTTTGGGTTTCCCCTTTGTCAACAAAAACACAATGAATTAAACACATAAGAAGAATGAGAGATGAGAGAGAATGTCTTTGTCTCTCATTCATCTTTAGTGTTTCATTCATCGTGTTTTGTTGACAAAGGGGAAACCCAAAACATCCACATTATCTGTCTTTGTTTATAAAAGTAAAGCTTCCATCCAATTTCCAATTGTTATATATTTCTTCGAGCTCTAAGCAGCAAAATTTTCACTAAGCTTAACTTATAAAATTTGAATTTAGAATATAGCTGTCATCAAGGAGAGGAAGACATAGTCAACAAGAAACAACCACATCAGGAAATTTACAAAACCACAGTCAAGCACTGGTATATACAAGTTCAGCTTCTCTCCTCGAACCATTGATGACTGAAACAAATTTCTAAACACAGTCATCAACATCTTATCCCCAGAATCCTTTAGAGAGACGCTTTCACTGTTTTATTAATAGTTTAAGGGGTCTCAATGTTACACAATTTGGAACTGTAAATAAGATTTGCATAATGGACAGGAATGTCTTGTGTATCTTAAAACATTGGATTTGAAGTTATATTTCTTCTTCTCGGAAAAAAAAAAGAATTCTAATTCTTATCATTTCACTTTAAACCCTATTCTCTTCATCTAATTCATTTGGACATAATACTGTTATGTGGTGATGGGTTCACAAGGAAGGTTTTGCAACATTGATCAAAGAAAAAAAGAATGTCAATTTGAGCTAAATTTCGTTGTTTTTTTTATTATATTTATTTTTTTCATTTTCAGCGAAAGATATCCAAAATGTTCATACTGAGTACAGTGGATTGGGTGATCAGCATAAAAGTAGATCAAGTTTCTATTGGAGTATATTTAAAAAAGTAAGTTGGTGTTATTATATTAAAACATGATTTCATGCATGATGTTGATTCTAGATGGTAACAGACCTGCAATTATGCCAACCAGGGATTTTGGGGAGCAAAAACAGGGATTTTTCGTCTGACACAGGGAAAATAGGAAAAATGAAGAAAAATTTAAATTGCACTCACCAAAACATATTTACATTAAAATATATGAAGGGGTCAGGATCAAAACTTACTAAGAATTGTCTCTGTC